>NC_052317.1:26913055-27078055 GCF_016432855.1 Salvelinus namaycush | reverse complement strand
GAAAAGTCCTTGCTGCAAAGAGTGTGTACTGTATGGCCAGGTGAATATGTTTCCTCCTCTCCCTCCTTCCTGTTCTTCTTAAGAGCACGGCAGGTGAGCCAGGCGCGGCCCATTTAAGATTAATGGATTACATAGCCAGTATCCCAACCTTGCAGTGACCGTATCAATCCTCAATAGAGCAGCTGTGATTACATGTCTGTGCACATCCAGTATATAGGAAGGCAGGGGTTAGGGGCAGAATCCTGGACGCATGGCCAAGTAGCAGTTTACTTATGCATGGACTATTTAAATACCCTTGGATAAACCTTCATGGAAAGTGACATTAATATCCGTTTGAAACCTGCTTACTGTAGTTATTATGATTTGGTTTTAGTAACTTTTTGCTCCTGAACTTAATCAACAACCTGAAAGAAGGAGGTGTGGAGGTATGATGGATGTATGTAGACAGATAGACACTACATGACCAAAAATATGTGGACACTTGCTCGTCAAACACCTCATTCCAAAACCATGGGCATTAATCTGGAGTTGGTCCCCCCTTTACTGCAATAACACTCTCCACTCTTCTGGGAAGGCTTTCCACTAGATGTTGGAACATTTCTGCGGGGACTTGCTTCCATTCAGCCACAAGAGCATTACACCGTACCCAAACCGGACATGCATGTGCGCCATCGTGCGCAAATAGATTTTGTCCCCCTACAAACACAATTGAAATATCAAAGGTTGAAATATCAAAACAAACTCTGAACCAATTATACTAATTTGGGGACAGATCGAAAAGCATTAAACGTTTACGGCAATTTAGCTAGCGAGCTTGCAGTTACTAGCTAATTTGTCCTATTGAGCTAGCCTGCTGTTGCTAGCTAATTTGTCCTGGGAAATAAACGTTGAGTTGTTATTTTACCTGAAATGCACAACGTCCTCTACTCCGACAATTAATCCACACATAAAACGGTCAACCTAATCGTTTCTAGTCATCTCTCCTCCTTCCAGGCTTTTTATTCTTTGGACTTTATATGGTGATTGGCATCAAAACTTTCATAGTATTACCACGCCGACTGACGAACTCAGTTCATCTTTCAATCACCCATGTGGGTATAACCAATGAGGAGATGGCACGTGGGTACCTGCTTCTATAAACCAATGAGGAGATGGGAGAGGCACGACTTGTACCGCTTTCAGCGTCACAAATAGAACTGACTTCTATTTTAGCGCTTGACAACGCAGACGCTCATTGGCACGTGCGAGCAGTGTGGGTGCAATGATTGAATAACATGTACAGTATGTGTACATTTATTTTGCAACGCTCGCACACGCGATGCAAGCGGTGTGGTCAGCATGTTAGGGAGGTCGGACACTGATGTTGGGCGATTAGGCCCGGCTTGCAGTCAGTGTTCCAATTCATCTCAAAAGTAGTCGATGGGGTTGAGGTCAGGGCTCTGTGCAGGCTAGTCAAGTTCTTCCACACTGATCTCAACAAATAATTTCTCTATGGATTTCATTTTATACACTTTGGGAATTGTCATTCTGAAACAGGAAAGAGCCTTCCCCAAACTATTGCCAAAAAGTTGGAAGCACAGAATAGTCTAGAATGTCATTGTATGCTGTAGCATTAAGATTTCCCTTCACTGGAACTAAGGGGCCTAGCCCGAACCGTGAAAAACAGCCCCAGACCATTATTCCTCCACCACCCAACTTTACAGTTGACACTACGCATTCAGGCAGATAGCGTTCTCCTGGCATCCGCCAAACCCAGATTTGTCCGTCGGACTGCCATATAGTGAAGCATGATTCATCACTCCAGAGAACGTGTTTCCACTGCTCCAGAGTCCAATGGCGGCGAGCTTTACACCACTCCAGCCGACGCTTGGCATTGCACATGGTGATTGTAGGCTTGGGTGCAGCCGCTCGGCCATGGAAACCCATTTCATGAAACTCCCGACAAACAGTTCTTATGCTGACATTGCTTCCAGAGGCAGTTTGGAACTCAGTAGTGAGTGTTGCAACCGAGGACTTGTGTTGCAACCGGTGCTTCAGCACTCGGCAGTCCCATTCTGTGAGCTTGTGTGGCCTACCTCTTCGCGGCTGAGCCGTTGTTGCTCCTAGACCTTTTCACTTCACAATAACAGCACTTACAGTTGACCGGGGCAACTCAAGCAGGGCAGAAATTTGACGAACTGAATTGTTGGAAAGGTGGCATCCTGTGACGGTTCCACATTGAAATTAATTAAGGCCATTCTGCTGCCAATGTTTGTCCATGGAGACTGCATGGTTGTGTGCTCGATTTTATACACCTGTCAGCAACAAATGTGGCTGAAATAGCCAAATCCATTAATTTTAAAGGCTGTCCACATACTTTTGTATTTATTGAGTAGCATAGAGACAAAGGACAAAATATATCATATCATATCAGAGACTAATCTGGAAAATAGAATGTGATCTGTGCAAGAAAACACATGAACACATTGAGCTTCAGTCTGAGAGAGAGGTTGTGAGGACAGCTAGAGAGAGAGAGACCTCAACCAAGAGTCTCTCAGAGCGTTCACAGTCAGCCCATTAACACCCCTATCAGATCACAGCAAAAATACAGTCTACCTGAACAGAGCAGTACTCAATCTTGAGGCATCAAATCCAAAAGAACTGCACAATATTAAGAAATGCTATTGCTGGAAGGAAAGTAGTGTAGAAACATACCAAAAAACAATTAGGCAACAACAAATCCAATCCCTTTTAGACAACTTCCTAGACAAAACATTTCACTGTAATAGTGAATGTGAAAATTTGGCAGTAGAAGAAGGTGCCAGAGAAGAAGGCTGATGTTTTACGTGTTCCTATCCAATTTTGTTTTTTTGTTTGTTTCTTTGCATTGTTTGTAACTTATTTCTTTACTTATTTTGTACATAATGTTGCTGCTACCGTCTCTTATGACCGAAAATAACTTCTGGACATCAGAACTGCGATTGCTCACCACGATCTGTCAGAATCCTTTTTTTCCTCTAACGATTCCGGTCCGACGTGAATGACATACTGCTTTCAGGGAACAGGCCCAGATCCCCATCATTTGCGTGAAGAGAAGGCGGAGAAAAAAGGTCCGGAAGGCCTTCTGAGAATTCATAGGCGATCAAATAAACCCCCACTGCTTTCCATTCTGCTAGCAAATGCGCAACCTTCGGAAAATAAAATCGATGACCTACGCGGAAGATTAAACTACCAACGGGACATTCAAAACTGTAATATCTTATGCTTCATGGAGTCCTGGCTGAACGACGAGATTATCAACATACAGCTGGCTTGTTATAAGCTGTATCGGCAGGATAGAACAGCGGCGTTTGGTTAGGCAAGGGGCGGCGGACAATGTATTTTTGTAAATAACAGCTGGTGCACGATATCAAAGGAAGTCTCAAGGTTTTGAGTATCTCATGATAAGTTGTAGACCACACTATCTACCTAGTGAGTTTATCTGTATTTTTCATAGCTGTCTACATATCACCACAGACTGTGGCTGGCACTAAGACCGCACTCAATGAGCTGTACTCCGTCATAAGCAAACAGGGAAATGCTCACCCAGAGGAAAATCTGACCATAATTCTATCCTTCTTATTCCTGCTTACAAACAAAAATTAAAGCAGGAAGCACCAGTGACTCGATCAATAAAAAAGTGGTCAGATGAAGCAGATGCTAAGCTATAGCTAAAACCTATTTCCCCTCAGGAGACTGAAAAGATTTGTCATGGGTGCTCAGATCCTCAAAAGGTTCTACAGCTGCACCATCAAGAGCATCCTGACTGGTTGCATCACTGCCTGGTATGGCAACTGTTCGGCCTCCGACCGCAAGGCACTACAGAGGATAGTGAGTATGGCCCAGTACATCACTGGGGCCAAGCTTCCTGCCATCCAAGACCTCTATACCAGGCAGTGTCAGAGGAAGGCCCTAAAAATGTCAAAGACTCCAGCCACCCTAGTCATAGACTGTTCTCTCTGCTGCCGCACAGCAAGCGATACCGGAGTGGGAAATCTAGGTCCAAGATGCTTCTAAACAGCTTCTACCCCCAAGCCATAAGACTCCTGAACATCTAATCAATTAGCTACACAGACTTTTTGCATTGCGCTCTTTTACGCTGCTGCTACTCTCTGTTATTATCTATTTATAGTCACTTTATGGCAAGTGGTACCGGAGCGCCAAGTCTAGTTCTCACTATTGTTATTTTACTGCTGCTCTTTAATTAATTTATTCATATTTTTTTCCCATATTTTTTTACTGCATTGTTGGTTAGGGGCTCGTAAGTAAGCATTTAGTAAGCATTAGTGCTCACTATTGTTATTTTACTGCTGCTCTTTAATTAATTAATTTATATTTTTCTCCCATATTTTTTTACTGCATTGTTGGTTAGGGGCTCGTAAGTAAGCAAGCATTTCACTGTAAGGTCTACTACACCTATTGTATTCTGCGCATGTGACTAATACAATTTGATTTGATTTGATTTGAAAGCATAAACAGTATATTTGACCTTGCAGTTTCCCTTTCAAATCTAAAAATGTCAAGCAGTCAACCTAAGAAAATGAACAATAATGACAAATGGTTTGATGAAGAATGCAAAAACCTAAGAAAGAAATTGAAAAACCAATGCATCCGAAAACATAGAGACCCAGAAAACCTGAGCCTACGCCTTCACTATGGTGAATCATTAAAACAAAACAGAAATACACCATGGAAAAAGAAGGAATCAGCTTAATGTAATTGAATAATCCATACAATCTAACCACTTCTGGGAAAATTGGAACACACTAAACAAACAACATGAAGAGTTAGCTATCCAAAACGGAGATGTGTGGGATTAACCACTTCTCTAATCTTTTTGGCTCTATAACAAAGAACAAACAGCAAAAACATATTCATGATGAAATACAAATCTTAGAACCACCTATTAAAGACTACCAGAACCGACTGGATTCTCCAATTACATTGAATGAACTACAGGACAAAATACAAACCCTCCACCCCAAAAAGGCTTGTGGGGTTGATGGTAAATTCCACTTGGCTATACTTAAATTCCAATTGGCTATTTTTAAACTCTTTAACATCATCCTCAGCTCTGGCATCTTCCCCAATATTTGGAACCAAGGACTGATAACCTCAATCCACAAAAGTGGAGACAAATTTGACCCCAATATATGCGGGATATGCGTCAACAGCAACCTTAGGAAAATCATCTGCATTATCATTAACATCAGACTGTACAAAAAACAATAGAAAACAATATACTGAGCAAATGTCATATTGGCTTTTTACCAAATTACCGTTAGACAGACCACGAATTCACCCTGCACACCCTAATTGACAAACAAACAAATCAAAGCAAAGGCAAAGTCTTCTCATGCTTTGTTGACTTCAAAAACACTTTCAACTCTCTTTGGCATGAGGGCCTGCTATACAAATTGATAGAAAGTGGTCTTGGGGGAAAAACATACGACATTATAAAATCCATGTACACAAACAAATGTGCGGTAAAATGGGCAAAAAATATACACATATCTTTCCACACTGCCCTGGGGTGAGGCAGGGATGCAGCTTAAGCACCCACCCTATACAACATATATATCAACGAATTGGCAAGGGGACTAGAACAGTCTGCAGCACCCTACTAGAATCTGAAGTCAAATGTCTACTGTTTGCTGAAGATCTGGTGCTTCTGTCCCAACCAAGGAAGGCCTACAGCAGCACCTAGATATTCTGCACAGATTCTGTCAGACCTGGGCCCTGACGGTAAATCTCCGTAAGACAAAAATAATGGTGTTCCAAAAAAGGTCCAGTTGCCAGGATCACCAAAACAAATTCCATCTAGACACCGTTGCCCTAGAGCACACAAAAAACTATACATTCCTCAGCCTAAACATCAGCGGCACAGGTAACTTCCACAAAGCTGTGAACGATCTGAGTGACAAGGCAAGAAGGGCCTTCTATGCCATCAAAAGGATCATAAAATTTGACATACCAATTAGGACCTGGCAAGATAAAGTTGAATCATTTATAGAACCCATTGACCTATATGGTTGTGAGGTCTGGGGTTCACTCACCAACCAAAAATGTACAAAATGGGACAAACACCAAATTGAGACTCTGCATGCAGAATTCTGCTAAAATATTGTCAGTGTACAACATAAGACACCAAGTAATGCATGCAGAGCAGAATTAGGCTGATACCTGCTAATGATCAATATCCAGAAAAGAACCGTTAAATTCTACAACCACCTAAAAGGAAGCGATTCCCAAACCTTCCATAACAAAACCATCACCTACTGAGAGATGAACCTGGAGTCCCCAAAGCAAGCTGGTCCTGGGGCTCTGTTCACAAACACAACCAGACACACAGGACAGCAACACAATTAGACCCAACCAAATCATGAGATAACAAAAAGGTAATTACTTGACACATTGGAAAGAATAAAAACAGAGCAAACTAGAATTCTATTTGGCCCTAAACAGAGAGTACATAGTGGCAGAATACCTGACCACAGTGACTGACCCAAAATTAACGAAAGCTTTGACAATGTACAGACTCAGTGAGCATAGTGTCACACCCTGACCATAGAGAGACTTTTTTATTCTCTATTTTGGTTAGGTCGGGGTGTGACTAGGGGGGGTGTTCCTATCTAGGTGTTTTGTTTTCTATGTTGGCCTGGTATGGTTCCCAATCAGAGGCAGCTGTTTATCGTTGTCTCTGATTGGGGATCATATTTAGGCAGCCTTTTCCCACTGGGTTTTTGTGGGATCTTGTTTTTGGTTAGTTGCCTGTGAGCACGCCATTAGCTTCATTTTTCGTTTGTGCTTTATTGTTTTTTTGTGGCGGTTCACTAAATAAATATGTTGAACCCATACCACGCTGCACTTCGGTCCAACAATCCTTACAACGACATTTGTGACACATAGCCTTGCTATTGAAAAAGGTTGCTGTAGGCAGACCTGGCTCTCAAGAGAAGACAGGCTATGTGCACACTGCCCACAAAATTTGGTGAAACTGAGCTGCACTTCCTAACCTCCTGCCAAATGTATGACCATATTAAAGACACATATTTCCCTCAGATTACACACACCCACAAAGAATTTAATAACAAATCCAAGTTTGATAAAATCCCATATCAATTGGGTGAAATACCACAGTGTGCCTCACAGCAGCAAGTAAAGGGCAACCAGTTAAGAACAAACACCATTGTAAATACAACCCATATGCATGTTTATTTATTTTACCTTTTGCACATCATTACAACACTGTATATAATGTCTCTATTATTTTGGAACTTGTGTGAGTGTAATATTTACTGTTCACTTTTTATTGTTTCTTTCAATTTTGTTTATCCATTTCACTTGCTTTGGCAATGTAAAATATGTTTCCCATGACAATAAAGCCCCTTGAAATGAATTGAGAAAGAAAGATAGAGAGGTAGCAGAAATGAGAGAGAGAATAGGTGGAGTGTGATATGTGCCAGATCTTGACCTGGCTGCTCCAGCTTCAATCAAACCCTTGTAAAGTCTTCACGGATGTGTTTTCCACTGCTACAACAATGGTTACGTACTTAGGAAGAAAGCAGGAATCAGTGCAATTTGTTTGGTTTAACTCCTTCAAGCATTCATGGATCCAGGCCTCAGTTGACCTTAATCCCCTCATGTTTTCTCTCCTCTATCGAAGAAGGAGGGAGAAGTTTGATAAAGAATTGGGAATGTGTAAGTGAGGGAGAAAAAACAGTGATATTTATGGATCTGCTCATAGAGCTTATCTTTCACATACATTTTGAAACGGACGTGTTTATGCCCAAGGGGTTATTGATTTTTGTATTTCTTCATGCCGTTTTAAATGCGTATAATGTTGATACAAATTTCAGTCAAACTTTACAACCCAAACATTTAGTTTTTTCAATTAATCCCCATTAGTAATTTTTTCAAATACTAGTCTTACAAACTTGAATGTTTTGTTGTATCAGTTATTTCTCTTTAGTTGGGATTTGAGTAGGGCCAAGTCTTTGGAAACGTTTGGAAAATATTGTCACAGTTCCACCATGAGTTAGAATGGACACACTAGCTGTGCGATGTTGTCATGTGCACAGACAGCAATCCGGGATGGAATTTAGGCTGTCAACCCGCGACCATTCTCTCTTTTTTGCTGTCTCCATAGCATCTCGTTCAGACTACTACATGCGTTACAATGGCTAGTCAGTGATTACATGGGTAAGGAATTGTAATTTTTCAATTGAACATGAGACCTAGTGGTTAGACCATTGGGCCAGTAACCGAAAGGTTGCTAGATCGAATCCCGAGCTGACAAGGTAAAAATCTGTTCTGACCCTGAACAAGGCAGTTAACCCACTGTTCCTAGGCCGCCATTGTAAAAAGGTTAAATAAAAGTTAAAAAAATACAAATTCAGAAGATGGACGGGGGAATTGGATATTTAGAAAGTCATGAACTAAACAGTTTACTTACATCAATTTATTTGGTCCTGTCTAATTGTAATTGTAATTACATGTAATAACATTGCAATGTAATACACCTTGATTATTTAACTTTTTAACTTTTCAGTCTACTTCACGTTTTGGTATTCAGGCTAAGTCATGTAACATATGCTGGAAGAAGAATCTAAAGAGGAATTTAAAATATATAAATCAAACTATTCACTACCAAAATCAACATAGTCTAATATATATTAAACTATGAAGTATCCGATCACTAAATGTCCCTAAAGGAATCTACTATTGTGACATCCAGAAACAATCCCTCTACTTCTAATAAGGAAAAGTATGACAGGCATTTATATTGCCTCCCACACTTTATTTGTTGTCCTTTATTCCCTGGGCGCGTATAAACGAGAAAAATGAATGTGATATCTCTTTACATCTCTCGGCTAATGCTCTCCGGTGGCTCTGGAACCCCCCCCAATCAACGAAGTTTAAGGCTTCTGGCTCAGCTGGGTTCTCCCTTTGTACGCTGAGTGTTCAAAGTATTACACTGTCACTAATCACCCATGTTACAACATCTGGAGCAGCGAGGGCTCTCTCTCGGACTCGGCCAAACCATTATGGTGCCATTGAGTTTAAGGAATAGTCCACTTTGATCTCCACATTGGAGGGCTAGGGAGACATCTTTCAGTCCTCTCTTCTCCTCTGTTATCCCCCTCTCTCCTTTGCTCTCTTTCCCCTCCGCTCACTTTAAACAGTAGGCTGGAGGCCTTTAGGAGGGAGAGAGGGAGGGAGAGAGGGAGGGGGGGAGGGAGAGAGAGAGAGCGAGAGAGAGAGATGGAGGGAGGGAGGGAGGGAGGTGAATAATATCTTGTACCCCAGAGCCTGGACGGCTTCCCCAGCCAATCAAACCAGTAACAAAATTTGTTACAGATCCATAAAGAATAAAGGGAGAGGAAGAGAAGAAGAATGAGGGTGAAACATTTTTCTGACACAGTTTTACGGCAGTACTTATTTCAAGCAGCAACTTTAGCCCTCTCCTCTCTGCTCCACTCCTCTCCTCTCCTTGCTCCTCTTTATCAGTCATATCTACACATTCCTTTTGGGTCAGAGGGGTGCAGGATGGAGAGAAGAAGTGGGTGAAAGGGCTGAGGAAGGGAGGAGACAGGGTCAAAGATGGAAGGAAAGAGGGGAAAGGCCTTACAATTTATTTGAATTGGATTATGTATAGTTGAAGAGCAGTGGAGGCTCCTCAGAGGAGGAAGGGGTAGACCAAAAATTTTAAAATTGTAAAACATTTAGAAAGTTATCAATTTTAGATAAAACTATACTAAATATAATCACGTCACCAAATAACTGATTAAAACATACTATTTTGCAAAGGTCTACAGTAGCATCAACAACACTCTGTAGGGTAGCACCATGGTGTAGCCGGAGGACAGCTAGCTTACGTCCTCCTCTGGGTACATTGATTTCAATACAACACCTAGGAGGCTCATGGTTCTCACCCCCATCCATTGACTTCCACAGTAATTATGACAACTTCCGGAGGACGTCCTCCAGCCTATCAGAGCTCTTGCAGCATGAATTGTGCGCCCATAGGGTGGGGCACAATTGACCCAGTGTCGTCCAGGTTAGGGTTTGGCCGGGGTAGGACGTCATTGTAAATAAGAATTTGTTCTTAACTGACTTGCCTAGTTAAGTAAAGGTAAAAAAATAAAAATAATTATAAATAAAATGACATGTTGTCCACCCAATACAGGGATCAGAGAATGAATCTCGTACTGAAAGCTTAAACTCCAGCTAGCTAGCACTGCAGTGCATAAAATGTGGTGAGTAGTTGGCTCAAAGAGATAGAAAGACAATAGTTGAACAGTTTTGAACAAATTAATTTCTTCCAAAATGAAGGAGAAGCAAGAGGGAAATAGAGAGAGAGAGATTTCGTCATTTCTTTCTCACTTTTAGTTTCACTTACTTAGCTAGCAAAAGTAGCTAGCTAGTTTAGCCTACTGAAACACCCTGCTCAAACAGAGGGATGCTACAGTGCATTCGGAAAGTATCCAGACCCATTGATTTTTCCACATTTTGTTACATTACAGCCTTATTCTAAAATTGATTAAATTGTTTCCCCCCCCCGTCACTAATCTACACACAATACCCCATAATGACAAAGTAAAACAGGTTTTTTGAATTTTTTTGCAAATGTATTACTAATAAAAATGGAAATATTACGTTTACATAAGTATTCAGACCCTTTACTCAGTACTTTGATAAAGGAGCTATGGCACGATTAAAGCCTCTAGTCTTCTTGGATGTGATGCTACAAGCTTGGCAAACCTGTATTTGGGAAGTTTCTCCCATTCTTCTCTGCAGATCGTCTCAAGTTTTGTCAGGTTGGATGGGGAGCATCGCTGCACAACTATTTCTAGTTCTCTCCAGAGATGTTTGATCGGGTTCAAGTCCGGGTTCTGGCTGGGCCACTCAAGGACATTCAGGGACTTGTCCCAAAGTCACTCCTGCGTTGTCTTGGCTTTGTGCTTAGGGTTAGGGTTTCCTGTTGGAAAGTGAACCTTTGCCCCAATCTGAGATCCTGAGCGCTCTGGGGCAGGTTTTCAACAAGGTTCTCTCTGTACATTGTGCTGTTCACCCTCCCCTCAATCCTGACTAGTCTCCCAATCCCTGCCGCTGAAAAACATTCCCACAGCATGATTCTGTCACCAACATGCCTCACCGTAGTGGTGGTGGCAGGTTTCCTCCAGACGTGACACTTTGTATTCAGGCCAAAGAGTTCAATCTTGGTTTCATCAGACCAGATAATCTTGTTTCTCTTGGTTTGAGAGTCCTAGGTGCCTTTTGGCAAACTCCAAGTGGGCTGTCATGTATGTGCCTTTTACTGAGGAGTGGCTTCCGTCTGGCCACTCTACCATAAAGGCCTGATTGGTAGAGTGCTGCAGAGATGGTTGTCCTTCTGGAAGGTTCTCCCATTTCCACAGATGAACTCTGGAGCTCTGTCAAGGTGACCATCTGGTTGTTGGTCACCTCCCTGACCAAGGCCCTTCTCCTCGATTGCTCAGTTTTGCCGGGCGGCCAGCTCTAGGAAGAGTCTTGATGGTTCCAAACTTCTTCCATTTAAGAATGATGGACGCCACTATGTTCCAACCTGCAGAAATGTTTTGGTACCCTTCCCCAGATCTGTGCCTCGACACAATCCTGTCTCTGCGCTCTACGGACAATTCCTTCGACCTCATGGCTTGGTTTTGCTCCAACATGCACTGTTAACTGTGGGACCCTAAATAGACAGGTGTGTGCCTTTCCAAATCATGTCCAATCAATTGAATTTACCCTAGGTGGACTCCAATCAAGTTGTATAAAGATATCAAGGATGATAAATGGAAACAGGATGCACCTGAGCTCAATTTCAAGTCTAATAGCAAAGGGTCTGAATTCTTTTGTAAATAAGGTACTTTTTATATATTTGTTTATACATTTCCAAAAATAAAAAATACATTGTTTTCGCTTTGTCATTATGGGGTATTGTGTGTAGATTGATGAGGATTAAAAAAAAAAATCTATTTTAGAATAAGGCTGTAACGTAACAAAATGTGGAAAATGTCAAGGGGTCTGAATACTTTCCGAATGCACTGTATGTTAGCTAGCTGGCTATGACTTTCCACCACAACACTGGAACTCTTCCAAGTTAAGGTAAGCTTTTGGTATTAGTAATTATTTGCCACTGGTGCCCGCCGGTGTAACTGCTTACTGACTGTACACTAACGCTACTGCATGATTGTAGCGGGTTTACTAAAGCGTTAGTTCTATTAGCTATGCTGACTATGACGGTACTTAAGCTAATATGGTGACAACGATGTAGGCTGTTTGTAGAGGTTGGCTTGGAAAGGTTTTTTCACCTCGTCACATACAGCTGATGTGTTGTGCGTTCAAGTCCACAAGCGAATGGGAAGAGGTGAGAGGAGGAGAGCGCATAGATTCGAGAAGGAATACAACGTGGCTGCTTTGAAAGTGAACTGTGTTTACTTTCACAGGTGTGTATTGATTCCACCGATTCTGTTGAAAAACGTTTCTTAAACGGAAGCAAATGGAACAAAACGGGGATAAACATACCTGAATTTGTCCAATAGAAACTCTTGTTTGCAACTGTTGGACTAATGATTACACTCTATATCAGCTAGATGCCGGCAAGAGTGTTTGACTCTTGACCTGTGGGCACCTACGTTGTAAACTTTCATTCATAGGCTAGGTTGTAGCAACTTCATGATGGGTATAGGGAAAATTAGAGTATCATGTATTAGCCTAAACCTATCGCTGTTACATTGGACTGGGTGAATGGAATATGAATGAGAGTCATCCAACATGCTTAAACAGCACTGTTGAAGAGACAAGTAAGAAGCAGAGATGATGAGGACAAGCAAAGAGTGTTTCATATATTGTTACGATAGCCAAGATGATAAAGCATATACAATAAATAATTGACCATTGGGAAAACATTTCCTCATCAGTATTTTACCTTATTTTATTTATATTTAAATAGGCCCATCATGGTAACATTCGTGTAACATCGTGCAAAACATGCTGTATATATAAAGTATGTTCATTCATAGTCATACAACAGTCACTGTGCACGAAAATGAATAAGACATGAATTATTAAAACAAAACTTGTCAGGTTAAAGCAAGATAATATGATTTAGGGGATATGTTCTACAGTGGCACGTAGCACCTAGAGCCAAATCAAATATCAGGTATGTAGACAACATTAGATGAATGCCTGGAATGAGTTGGATTACTATGTACGGCATGTTGGGTAGTAACACAATATGGAGGTGTAATAGGATATTATTGAAACAATAATAAACGCCAGGGCAGAGCTTAAAACTGTAGTTCATGTGGGACAGCTGACCAGACTGTCTTTTAACATGAAACGAGTCGTATTAAAACTACAGCTTCTGACCTCAGGGTATGTGTGTGTGTGTGTGTGTGTGTGTGTGTGTGTGTGTGTGTGTGTGCGCGTGCGTGTGCGCGTGCGCGTGCGTGTGCGCGTGTGTGTGTGTGTGTTAGAGAGAGAAAGAGAGAGAAATCTGCGTGGCTGTAATAAGACTGTGTTTTAACAACCTCCAAGGCATCTTTCTGAGTCTCGTTTTGAAACCATAAGTGTCCAACTGCACTTGGTCAACAATTCAAAAGCTCTTCATAAAAACATCACAATCTTTATTGAGCTACACTTAAGCCTACTACCAGTATGTACTTAAATACTTAGATGACATAGAGCTACCAAAATATTTTGCCAAGCTGAAGAAGTATATCAAATGTCATCATCATCATTATTGCAGACCGTAGAAGTCTGTTCAATCATTTCCTGGTAATCAAACGTATTTCCCTGAAATCCTGTATTTTTCAGTCAAATATCTGAGTCATCCTATAAAACATACCTCACATGAAACAATAATGACATATCGTCTGACTGTCTGCATCCCACGTATCTCCCGCATCCCAATCCAAATTACAGCAGGGGCACGTTCTGTACCCATAGGCTACACCAGCTAAACCTGCCGACCAATAATCAGCAGACAATAACCCTTAACCCTGCCCAAATAAATCTGCCTGTTCTCCCTCCCACCCACCCACACCCCTCTCCCTCCCTCCCTCCCACCCTCCATCCATCTCTATCCCTCACTCCATCTCTCCCACCTCTCCAGCCCCTCTCTATGGCACCCCTCTCTCCCCCACGTTCTCCAGGAAGGAGGGAGGGATGGAGGGAAGCAGAGAGCTAATGGACTGACTGGATTTCAGTGTCAGAGTATGTCCACGGTGATGTGTGTGTTTGCGTGCGTACATGAGTGTGGTTGATTAACACAGCTAGATAGGTTGGTCCTCCTGTCTCTCTGTTCATTTCTCACAGACAGAACAGGATGGGAGTGATGCTCGTCTCGTCTCACCCCGTTTAACATGGACCCTCACATCACATCATCGTCGTCTCCCTCCCGGACCCAGTCAGATGGACGGTCTTACTGTGCTGGTTACCGAAGCAATGAATCACCATGAAAGGGAAATCATGTAGAGCAGTCAACCCCGTGCCCCACACTACAGACAGAGAGTTATGCGTCTGCTACTTGGTTAAAACACTCTCTGTAAAATCGTTAACTTCAATTTCTACTTTGTACAGACATAAGCCGCGACACAGAAGACACTCTATTTCCCTGTCTGTACAGAGAACAGAAGTTGGAATGACTTAGATTGAGTGTGTGTATTTTCAGTGGCAGTTGGAAGATGAGCATGCTGGTCAAAAGGAGTTTCAGTGCTCTTAAACAAGTTAAGAAGAACGAGAGACAGTGGGTGGAGAGCGGGGGCCAGGGCCAGGGGGGCCAGGTGGCAGGGGGCCAGGGCCAGGGGGCAGGGGGGCAGGGGGCCAGGGGGCAGGGGGGCCAGGGGGCCAGGGGGCAGGGGCTCGGGATGCGTCATGTGGAAATTATGGGCACGGTCTGGGAAAACAAAATAAAAAGTTCTCGCAGTTCTCATGAATGGGAGATGACCCCGACGATATCAAATATTAAACCTCCTAATTCCATAGCCGTCTGGCTCTCTGAGGAAATAAAAACAGAGGGCGGCGATAAGGTTTCATATTCTTTGTTGGCTAAATGCTACACTAAGAGCTCCCATCTTGTCTCTGACGGTGGGACGATTGGGTTTCCAACATCACATCGTTCCAGCATATAGCATCCCCTCGTTGCTTCTATCCCATCGATAATCTATGACCACTCTGATAATTAAAGGTGACCTGGTGTGTACAACATGGCACCAGGTAATAGTGGATAGGATGGATTCTGGCTCTGTAACCAACCAGCCTGGGGAATATCAGCCTCCCAGCCTTCCACCCTCCCTTCTTGGCCTCTCTGCGTCCCTGCCTCTCTGTCTCACTGTCTTTCTGCCTCCCTCCTCTCTGCCTCCCTGTCTTTCTGCCTCCCTCCTCTCTGCCTCCCTGTTTTTCTGCCTCCCTGTCTTTCTGCCTCTGCCTCCCTGTCTTTCTGCCTCTCTGCCTCCCTGTCTTTCTGCTTCTCTGCCTCCCTGTCTCTTCCTTACCAGCCTCCCTCACTCCCAACCTCCCTGCTTTCCTGCTCCTGTGCTATCTCCTCTCAGCCATGGGTGGGAGCTGACAGAGGGCCTGTGTCCTCTCACTCATCCCCCCACCTATCCTCCTGCTATTGGGTGTTATCGTGTGGACATCTCCTTACCTGTGAAATATTATTGCCTGGCTGTACTGCCTCACCTCCTCACCGCCGATCTGCTCTGCTCTGACAGCAAGGCCCTAATAGCCGCTCTTGTTTCACACATGGATGCCAGAGCTCTGATGTTATTTATGCCCCACGTCTGTCATTATACCCCCCCCCCCTCGCTCTCTGTCTCTCTCCTCCTCATACTTTCTCTTCAATTCAATTTAAGGGCTTTATTGGCATGGGAAACATATGTTTACATTGCCAAAGCAAGTGCAATAGATAATAAACAAAAGTGAAACAAACAATAGAAATTAACAGTAAACATTACACTCACAAAAGTTCCAAAAGAATAAGGACAAATGTCATATTATGTTATATACAGAGCTGTATATACTCTCTCTTTCTCTCTACCTCTCTATACAGTACCTCTCTCTTTCTCTCGCTCTCTCTCTACCTCTCTATACAGTACATCTCTCTCTCTCTCTACCTTTCTATATAGTCAATCTCTCTTTCTTTCTCGATCTCTCTCTCGCTCTCTCTGCCTCTCTATACAGTACCTCTCTCTTTCCCTCTCTCTCTCTGCCTCTCTATACAGTACCTCTCTCTTTCACTCTCTCTCTCTACCTCTCTATACAGTACATCTCTCTCTCTCTCTCTCTCTCTCCCTCTCTCTACCTCTCTATACAGTACATCTCTCTCTCCCTCTCTATACAGTACATCTCTCTCTCTCTCTCTCTCCCTCTCTCTACCTCTCTATACAGTACATCTCTCTCTCCCTCTCTCTACCTCTCTATACAGTACATCTCTCTCTCCCTCTCTCTACCTCTCTATACAGTACCTCTCTCTTTCTCGCTCTCTCTCTGCCTCTCTATACAGTACATCTCTCTCTCTCTCTCTTTCTCTCCCTCTCTCTACCTCTCTATACAGTACCTCTCTATTTCTCTCGTTCTCTCTTTACCTCCCTACACAGTACCCCTCTCTCTCTCACTCTCTCTCTCTACCTCTCTATACAGTAACTCTCTCTTTCTCTCAATTCAATTCAATTTAAGGGGCTTTATTGGCATGGGAAACACATGTTTACATTGCCAAAGCAAGTGAAATAGATAATACAAAATGTACAGTAAACATTACACTCATTTCAAATGTCATATTATGTCTATATACAGTGTTGTAATGATGTGCAAATAGTTAAATTACAAAAGGGAAAATAAATAAACATACATTTTGGTTGTAATTACAATGGTGTTTGTTCTTCACTGGTTACCATTTTCTTGTGGCAACAGGTGACAAATGTTGCTGCTGTGATTGCACACTGTGGTATTTCACCCAATAGATATGGGAGTTTATCAAAATTGGATTTGTTTTCGAATTCTTTTTGGGTCTGTGTAATCAGAGGGAAATATGTGTATTTACTGTAATATGGTCATACATTTGGCAGGAGGTTAGGAAGTGCAGCTCAGTTTTCACCTCATTTTGTGGGCCAGGTCTGCCTTCGGCGGCCTTTCTCAATAGCAAGGCTATGCTCACTGAGTCTGTACCGATTTCCTTAATTTTGGGTCAGTCACAGTGATCAGGTATTCTGTCACTATGTACTCTCTGTTTAGTGCCAAATAGCATTCTAGTTTGCTCTGTTGTTTTGTAAATTCTTTCCAATGTGTCAAGTAATTATCTTTTGTTTTCTCATGATTTGGTTGGGTTTAATTGTATTGCTGTCCTGGAGCTCTGTGGGGTCTGTTTGTGTTTGTGAACAGAGCCCCAGGACCAGCTTGCTTAGGGGGCTCTTCTCCAGGTTCATATCTCTGTAGGTAATGGCTTTTTATGGAAGGTTTGGGAATCGCTTCCTTTTATGTGGTTGTAGAATTTAGCGTCTCTTTTCTGGATTTTGATAATTAGCGGATATTGGCCTAATTCTGCTCAGCATGTAACGATGTTTGTCTGAGGAAGAAGGAGTAGACCAAAGAGCAGCGTGGTACGTGTTCATGATGTTTATTATAACCTGAACACTGAAACAAAAAACAAAAGTGGAACAAAACGCAACAGTTCTGTCAGGTACTCACACAAAACAGAAAACAACTACCCACAAAACCAACATGGAAAATGGCAACCTAAATAGGCTCCCCAATCAGAGACAACGAGAAACAGCTGTCTCTGATTGGGAACCAATTCAGGCCCCCATAAACCTACAATCCCCTAGACCATACCAAATCCCCATAGATAAACAAAACGCCTAGACAATACAAAAACTAAACAAACCACCCTTGTCACACCCTGACCTAACCAAAAAATAAAGAAAACAAATATAACTAAAGTCAGGGCGTGACACTGCAAGCATTATTTGGTGTTTTACATTGTACACTGAGGATATTTCTACATAATTCTGCATGCAGAGACTTAATTTGGTGTTTGTCCCATTTTGTGAATTATTGGTTGTTGAGTGGACCCCAGACCTCACAACCATAAAGGGAAATGGGTTCTATAACTGATTAATGTATTTCTAGTCAGATCCTAATTGGTATGTTGAATTTAATGTTCCTTTTGATGGCATAGAAAGCCCTTCTTGCCTTGTCTCTCAGATCGTTCACAGCTTTGTGGAAGTAGCCTGTGGTGCTGATGTTTAGGCTGAGGTATGTATAGTTTTTTGTGTGCTCTACGGCAACACTGTCTAGATGGAATTTGCATTTGTGGTCCTGGCAACTGGACCTTTTTTGGATGACCATTATTTTTGTCTCCACAGGTCTGACATAACCTGTGGAGAAGATCTAGGTGTTGCTGTAGGCCCTCTTTGGTTGGGGACAGAAGAACCAGATCATCAGCAAACAGTAGACATTTGACTTTTTTGAGTACATGGAATTTATAATGTCATATGTTTTTCCTTCCAACACCACTTTCCATCAATTTGTATAACAGACCCTCATGCCAAATTGAGTCAAAAGCTTTTTTTTTAAATCAACAAAGCATGATAAGACTTTGCCTTTGTTTTGGTTTGTTTGTCACTTAGGGTGTGCAGGGTGATTACGTGGTCTGTCGTACAGTAATTTGGTAAAAGGCCAATTTGACATTTGCTCAGTATATTGTTTTCACTGAGGTAACATACGATTCTGCTGTTAATGATGATGCAGAGGATTTTCCCTAGTTTGCCTCCACTTTTATGGATTGGGGTGATCAGTCCTTGGTTCCAAATATTGGGGAAGATGCCAGAGCTGAGGATGATGTTCATTTAATTGAGGATACCATCAACACCACAGGCCTTGTTGGGTTGCATGGTTTGTATTTTGTCCTGTAGCTCATTCAAAGCAATTAGAGAACCCAGTGGGTTCTGGTAGTCTTAGTTGATTCTAAGATTTGTATTTCATCATGAATATGTTTTTGCTGTTTGTTTTTTGTTATAGAGCCAAAAAGATTGCTGAAGTGGTTTATCTATACATCTCCGTTTTGGATAGATAACGCTTTGTGTTGTTGTTTGTTTAGAGTTTTCCAATTTTCCCAGAAGTGGTTAGATTGTATGGATTCTTCAATTACATTAAGCTGATTACTTCTTTTTCCATGGTGTATTTCTGTTTTGTTTTAGTGATTCACCATAGTGAAGGTGTAGGCTCAGGTTTTCTGGGTCTCTATGTTTTCGGTTGCATTGGATTTTCAATTTCTTCTTTAGGTTTTTACATTTTTCATCAAACCATTTGTCATTATTGTTCATTTTCTTAGGTTGACTGCTTGACATCTTTAGATTTGAAAGGGAAGCTGAAAGGTCAAATTTACTGTTTAGGTTTTCTATTGCCAAGTTTACACATTCACTATTAAAGTGAAACATTTTGTCTAGGAAATAGTTTAGAAGGGGTTGAATTTGTTGTTGCCTAATTGTTTTTTGTTAGGTTTCTACACTACTTTCCTTCAATCTATAGCATTTCTTAATAGTGTGTTGTTCCCTTGGCTTTGATGCCTCATGATTTATTATTGCTCTGTTCAGGTAGAATGTGATTTTGCTGTGATCTGATAGGTGTGTCAGTAGGTTGATTGTGAACGCTCTAAGAGACTCTGGGTTGATATCAGTGACAAAGTAGTCTACAGTACTACTGCCAAGAGATGAGCTATAGGTGTACCTACCGTAGGAGTCCCCTTGAAGCCTACCATTCACTATGCACATACCCAGCGTCCGACAGAGCTGCAGGAGTTTCTTTTGTTGGTTATGTTGTCGAGGTTGTGTAATTAGCATACACCGCGAGTCTCTTCCCTGTTTCACACCTGGTAGTTTGGTGGATGGGACTACCAGCTCTCTGCAACCTAGAGGGCAATCAGTGGGTCCATCTTCTTTATACCATGTTTCGTGTACGATGACAATGTCTGTATTTCTAATTTCGTTGATGAAGTCTGGGTTCCTGCTCTTTAGGCCAAAGGCAGATGACCTCAGACCTTGTATATTCCAAGATGAGATAGTAAAGCCTTGTGTTCCATAGTATCTAGTGTTGTTTTTGTGTGGTTTAGGCCCTGACCATCACAGTAGGTTTGAGGTGTGAGTAGGTGTACCTCTCTCCGTCTCTGTTTCAGGCAGCTGCCTCTCCCTCCCTCCCTCTCACCGCCACCCCCCACCCCAAGCCGTTGTTTTAGGGAGGGTCCTGCGACCCCATTCACTGTCAGGAGACTGAGATTCTTTAGTTGCACAGATGAGACAAGGAAACCCTAAACCGTTTATTAGAAACACTTTGCACCCTTCAAGAACAGCGGAGCCACCGTAAATAATGACAGTAGCAGACCGGCCTGGGCCAGTAAGCCTCTGTGACTGATAGGTCTGCTTTGAGGAGGGGTGCCAGGGGTGTGTCTGTGTGTTTGCTTGTGTGCATGTGCATGTGTGTGTGTGTGTGTGTGTGTGTGAGTGCGTTCATGTGTGGTTGGTGTGAAGAAACTGCTTATATTTTTTTGAGGTCGGCAAAGGGCTAATGTGTTGTCCACTCATTGGCTTCAGAGTGTGAAATGTAAAATGGCCATAGGACATCATAGTGGCATTGCTACACACATATTTCATGATTCATTGCTTCTTATGGAGAATTTTAAGGCTCCTACTTTCTCTGTTTCCTTTTTGCTTAACGTGTTGCATAGAGGAACAGGCCCTTGATATGCCCCTATATGTCTTGGTGTCAGACCCCATTAGAAGTGGCTACCATTGAGCCCCTTTGAACACAACCTTGGGGGGGGGGTCAACACTGGTGGTCAGGATGAGTAAATTAAAGCAGGACATGAAAATCATTGTAAGAGTTCATATTTACTTACATAATGAATAAAAAAGTCTGTCTCATAACCAAAAGGAGACCCTTTATCAGTGGCTTAGTAATACATCATATGTTCTCCATGTTAACCATGCTCTATATATAATCTGCATCGATTCCCTTAGAAGACCTGGGCCTGTCTTCATTAAGTGTCTCAGAGTAGGAGTGTTGATCTATGATCAGTTTTGCCTTTCAGATCATAACGGATAAGACAGCGGGGACCTTATCCTAGATCAGCACTCCTACTCTGGTAAAGGCCCTGTAGGCTCACTATCCTGTCAGTGGCTGGGTCTAATGCACATCCACATGAGCTGGTGACATCTCATAGCCTCTGGGCAGTGCAAGGCAGAGAGAGCTTCTTAACGAACACAATGTGTCATAATGTGAGGATGAAGAAAATGATTGGAGTGTGAGTGGAGCATGCAGGGCAGCAGTAGAAATGCTGCCTGACATACTGTATGCACTGGAAAATATCTCATCTCAACCCATACAAGTCTGGGCGAAAAAATAAATACCTGCTGTCTTTTCTGAAAGAAAAGCTGGTGTATGTGTATTACGACTCAGCTGGGGTCTTTAGTAAAGCTAGGAGTGGAGTCACCTGCCACAGGCCTCATGGGTACTTTATAGTACTTAGCCTGTTGGGGTGAGTTAACATCTGCATGACATCACCGTTTCCAATAAATGGCAGGTAGGGCGGGAGGAACTGGGGAGGGAGGTACCATACAGTTGCCACACTTCATTGCCCTCAGGAGAAGGAAATGATGTCACCTCCTCCACAGGTTTTGCAAGGACCTGTTACAAGCTGGACCCCTGAGACCAGGGGCAGCCGGGTTAACGAGAGGTGGGTATACAGTACTGTACATTCAATCACAGTCCTAGAGGTCTGGACGTATACCTGGAGAGAAACAGATAGAGAGCACAGAAATCTGTTGTGCTCCATCTGTAGGCAGTCTGAGGGTAGCATACCCCCTCCCCCCATATACACACAGACACACACACCTGTATTTGTGTTACTGTACGTGGTTGCCATAGGAACTAAGAATCTTGGTGAAAGCAATGCTGCTTTGGAGATGTTATTAAGAGAAGTGCATTACTTCTACTACTCTGTTAGTGTGGGTGTCTAATTTACTTGGTTATATTTTGATATTTTAGTGAAGTAGTCAGCTTCTGGTTAATGATTGACAGACAGCGTAATCATCTATCAACAAATTCAAACCAAGAAAAAGAAAGGTTTTCACCAGTCTCAACAGTGGCAAGAGTCATTGGAGGCTTTTTTATGCTAGCTAGCTGGACCGAGGTTTGAATGCTTGGCGTTTGGTGTGGTTTTATTTTCCTTAACAAGGGCGTTTGGGTGTGGGTGGCTGGGGAATAAAGGGTCTGTATCAGTGGCCAATAAAATAGGCCAATTAACACCACCAGGCTGCATGAGGTACAAGCTCAGTGCAAAGGTCTGAGTGCATTTCTCTGGGTATGCCAAAGCTAACAGTGGTGAGACTACATGTGAATACTCCAGGACAGAGAGGGACAGTGGCGATTAGACAGACACTGCTGGTGGAGTTCGATGTTAATCGGAAGGCATGCTAGTTATTTATGCGCATGCTGGAATGCTTGATTGAGTTTAGACTTGGAAATGTCTGCATGTTTGTGCCCCACCCTGGTCCCCGCAGGTCCACCCTGGTCTACACTGTCCTAGAACAAGAGGTGCATTGAAGGTGACCATGTAATGTAGCCAGACCTCCTGGTGTTGATGTACCTGTTCCCTCATGAAGCTCTAGCAGTATGACTGTGTTGTCAGAACTGCAGAAAATAAGTAACAATTAGCATCAGAATTGTCCAAGGAAATAGAGAATGAGTTTATGTGAGACCAAGAAAGTTAGAGGGAAATAAAAAGCTTTTTGGTTTGTGAGTACCTGCAGTTGAAAGGTGTTGCTTTGGCAGTGTGAACCAATTAGCCATAATCTCTGTGATGATATCTCTGTCTCATCAGCCATGACATTCTCTGTCCTTCCAGCCATGACATTCCCCCCCACCTGTCTGTGTAGAGGAGAAAGATGAAGGGTGGGTATGAGGACACAAACCCATGCACCCCATGCACAGATGCACACACACACAGATGCACGCACACACGCACATATACACATAGACATGCAGACATATACAGTTAGTTCCAATTCAGTGAGAAAACAGTAAAGCCATAAATTCTGATCTAGACTAAATTGCTCCCAAAAATAAACGTTCAAGGAACATTCTGGAGACTGCTTTTCCTCAGCGTCCACTGTTTTATTTTTCTCTTGCAATAATGTGGACTACAATGTCGTCTACTCTCGCCTGATTGACTTCAAGAGATTTTCCTTCCTAGCTAAATCCACTATACCTGCTTCTTGTCATCAAACAAGCCCACTAAAAGCATGCATCAACCTGATAATTAGCTTCAAATGAACCACAAGCACACAGAGATATAGATAGCTTCTACCTCTGAAAAATAAGTACAGTATGTTGTAAAAACCTTGGGGGAACATGGGAACTTCAACAAAGGACAGAAAGGAAAAACTGGATCTGTGCGCTGTGGTAAACTGTTGTTATACCGTGCTCTACCAAAACCATATTGATGTCGTGAGTTGTTTTTAAATGAAGATTCAATTAAATGAGAGTAAAATAGGAGTTGATCAGACACCTGCTCAAGACCCTATAGTTCCGTTAATGTGCCTCAGCTGTGGCAGGCTTTTATCTCTCCAGTGTCTGAGCGCTGGCACAAAGAACCCCTTTCGGCCCGTATCATAACTTTATAAATGTAGGATCTTAAACAACCCTTGAAAGATTGAGCTCATATCATCTCACGACAACTATAAAAACATATCATGGTATCAGACACATTCATAGGCTTATGTCCTTCCATTCATTCTTAAATAAATCTTAACTACTTTTATTAGCGATAAGGACCAGTAAGACATCTACTAGTGTAATGCTGTAAAATATTGTTTTATGTAGAACATAAATTGGGTTTCAATTAGGTTTATTAGTAAAAAATAAATAAAATCATAGGAGTAGTAAATAAAGTTTCAGACATGACATTGGTTTGAGCGGAAGTATTTGCTATAAAATGTCAATTATACATGTCAGTGATTGCTGTTCTGTTATCATGGACAATTACCTTTCAATATATAAAATCAATGAAGAAATATAGATTGTACTTTCAATTTATTGTATTAACTATTCTATTTTTTTTAACTAACTTTGGTATTTTGAAATAATAATTATAATAATTGAAAAGGGCTTTGAGCTTGAAATAAATAGATATTTAAAAAAGGGCACTCTTCAGATAATGTACAATTAACTTTCAACTATTTTTACAACTACTAAAATAATAAATGGGCACAGAAGTCAATTCAATGTCTATTCCACGTTGGTTCAATGTAATTTCATTGAAATGATGTGGAAACAACGATTCAACCAGTATGTGCCCATTCTGCTAATATAATGCTGATATTGTCTGTTTAATAATCTTAGACATTGTTATAATGCTGCAACAAACAGCAGTATCATACTGTTTGAATATATCTATAATTGTTTTCAGCAATTTTTAAATTTAGTAAATATCCATTTGGATGTTCTTATGATATTCCAAATATTATATTAAAAAAAGAGTGTACATATGACAATTTAAAGATCCTCTTGTATACGTTGCAAATTATTTATTCAACCACTTTGTAATGATTTGCGAAGTGCAAATAAACTCAACCATATAATATGAAATGGGGTTCAATTCAAACAATTATTATAATATAATTTAGTTGAAATAATTGTGCTTAATTAAGTACCTCCACATTCCTTGTTTTCCTGTCTCTTCTCACACTACATTACTGTCCTCTAAGGCAAAAAGATTGATATACTGTATCCCTGATCAGGATTGACCCGGGTTGGTGGAGTAGAATTAAACTCAGGCCGCAGGCAGTCACCTCGTTACTGGCCAGCTTTGTCTCTTATAGAATTCATTGGTAATGGAAAGGAGTTATTATTGGACTTAGTGGAGAGAGTGTGGAGATCTGTCTGGTTGTTTTTCTGGTTCGGGGCGGGCTTTTGGAGAGATCAGTGGACTTGCTATCAGATGTTTTATTCAGGGCTAAGCAATGGGAGAGTGCAGTGGTGGAGCTGCTAGGTTGTTTTCTGGCCTCAGGGTAATACTTGGGGAGACAGAGAGAGCCAGGGTGGTCGTGTATTACTCTGCACCCAACACCCACCCAACAGGCCCATTTGTGTAACTTCTTACGCTTTCTGTTGATAAACTGACATTCCAATAGAGTTTCTTTGGCCACGGGCCCACAGTCCCGTACTGAAGCTTGTAAATTAAAAGAGTTGTGTAATGGGGTTGGGATCATGGGTGAAAATGGATCGCTTTGACTTGTCGTTGTACAAGGCTTCTGGGCTTTCTCCCACGGCCGGACTGAGGAAGGAGGGGGAAACTATGGGACTATTCAATCAAACTCTGTATACAGGTTTCAAGAATAAGTCAGAAACATTTTCTCACAAAAATAATAATCATTGCTGAATTCGTACAAACAGCAAAACAATGTTTGCAGAGTCAAACACTAAGAAAGTCCACTCCATGCGTTCCAGCTACAGTACATGTTTGAGTCTCTTGGAAGGGTGGCTATGCAGAAGTAGGATCTGGGGCTGATGGAGACATTCAAGTCATGGACAAATAGAATATAACACTCCACATCTCACACATACACATAGACACACACACATAGACACACACACACACTCTCTCTCTCTCTCTCTCTCTCTCTCTCTCTCTCTCTCTCTCTCTCTCTCTCTCTCTCTCTCGCAGGCAGGCAGGCAGGCAGGCAGGCAGGCAGGCAGGCAGGCAGGCAGGCAGGCAGGCAGGCAGGCAGGCAGGCAGGCAGGCAGGCAGGCAGGCAGGCAGGCAGGCAGGCAGGCAGGCAGGCAGGCAGGCAGGCAGGCAGGCAGGCAGGCAGGCAGGCAGGCAGGCAGGCAGGCAGGCAGGCAGGCAGGCAGGCAGGCAGGCAGGCAGGCAGGCAGGCAGGCAGGCAGGCAGGCAGGCAGGCACACAAACGCACATAGACACCCACTTCTGTCCGCCCAGTGGGAATGTGTTTTCTTAGATCATTTGAAGCCAAAATATTTGAGCTGCATGAGTTCTCTTATGAAGTTCTGCCAAGAGCGAGTAAGGAACCGCTGAGACCCTAAAGACAACAGCTCCAGATTCCCAGAATTCAGCAGGGCCCAAACACCCACTTATGTTCCAGATCACAATGAGACAGGGGAAACACAATGTTCAGACAAATAGACACGTCACAATGTGTGACAACAGGAAATGTATAGTTTTGATTTTAGAAATCACAGAGGGATTGCAGCCATAATCAGTTAGACCCAAAGCAAAATAGACAGAGGGACAATTCTATGGTCATCAATCATCAATAAAGTATCTATTAAACAACTTTATCAAATAGAAATGTCATCAGAATGTTTCTTTGTTTTGTGTATTTTTATCAATATTTTAGATGTAAAAACATAATACACTTTTTTTTTAAAGTCAGTTCAGTCATGATGGACGAAGGCAGAATGGGTCAGGGTGCTTCTTCATCCTGGGAACTCAGCAGTGACAGACAGCTAGGACTCGGACTGCCCTGGGGAAACTTCCCTGATGCTAACAGTACCTAACGCTCCCACCTCCAATGGAGACTGGGACAGCAACAGTGGCAGAATGAGATATGTTATGCATACTGTAGTAGAAGGTTCCAATGGACTTGTTATAATATACATGCATGCTAGTACCTAAATGGTGCACTGTAAATAACATTAAACCTGAAATGTGATAATGAAATGCCATAAAATATAATGTGATACAAAATATTATATTGTCATAATATAAATACTATTCTCTGAATTTCAACTGTAGATGAATGTGCTCCTCTGTTATATTTATTTTCTCTAGTTCTTTCTGGCTCTGTCTCCATGTCTTCATGGTAAATAAAAATGAAATGTTTTTGGGGAAAATGCTCCTGCTGATCATGTTGAAGGGTGCTGATCTGGTCAGGGGTTTTATGTGGGTAAGCACCATTACACTTCATATTCACTGTGTCTCTCATAGCAGAGCTGATGTATGCTCTCTGAGCTCTCAATACACAACAAACAGTTTGGACAATATCTAGCTCCTCAAAACTTCTGTTATTTTGGTTTGAAACTATAAAATGAGAAATAAGGTATGCATTTTTAAAGAATATTGCTCTCCCCACTGATCATATATTGACCCCAGATGCATGTTTTCTATCATAGCCTAAAGGATCTTTAATAAATTATTCAAAATGTTCATGACTTTGTCAATAAAATTGTTCCTAATAAATCAAAATAATTGTTTAATGTTTCTGTATCAATACGGACATTTTAAAAATTCAAGTCCTTTGGGATCCTTTTGACTCCAGCCCAAAACACCTAATTCCGCCTATAGTAATTTGATAGATAAGACCTTAATTTGAACCTAGGTTTCTCTGGAGACATACTAACATGCTATCAATACCAGCAGAGGGTGGAGGGGGACCTGTATCAGTGATCTTGTCCAGGTAGACAGATCATCAGCAGAGATTGTCCAGGTAGACAGATCATCAGCAGAGATTGTCCAGGTAGACAGATCATCAGCAGAGATTGTCCAGGTAGACAGATCATCTGCAGAGATTGTCCAGGTAGACAGATCATCTACAGAGATTGTCCAGGTAGACAGATCATCTACAGAGATTGTCCAGGTAGACAGATCATCTACAGAGATTGTCCAGATAGACAGATCATCTGCAGAGATTGTCCAGGTAGACAGATCATCTACAGAGATTGTCCAGGTAGACAGATCATCTACAGAGATTGTCCAGATAGACAGATCATCTACAGAGATTGTCCAGATAGACAGATCATCTACAGAGATTGTCCAGATAGACAGATCATCTACAGAGATTGTCCAGATAGACAGATCATCTACAGAGATTGTTCAGATAGACAGATATTCCACAGAGATAAAGCTCCCTATCTACTCGCCTAGGACTGTTCTTCTCTATACCCAAATGACCTTTTGTGCATATACAAATCTGTTAATGGTATACAAGGTCTGCCAATGGTATAAATACTTGATAGAACTGCAATACAGAACTAAGATACACTCTGAATCTACACAGAGAGTTGTACTAGTGTGTATTCTCTGAAAAGTAGTTATTCTAGGACAAATCTCAAAAAGTATTTATTTGAATCCCGGTTTCTCTGGAGACAATATTAACATACTTAGAGAGGGACCTGTATCAGTGATTGTCTATGGTTTTAACTGGTTATAACTAGGTATGACCTTGTACAAAATCAGAATTACCTTACATATACTGTATGCTACTGTGCAGTCTAAACAGCTCATAAAAGTCTGTTCGTGGTATGAATACTTGTCAGAACTGTAATACAGAAACCAGCTTCCCTCTAAATCAGGGATTATCAAATAGATTCAGCCGCAGTCCGAGTTTTTCTTAAGCGGATGGTCAGGGGGTCGGCTCATAATTCTAAAACATAATAATTTCAAGCCTTGCTTACAATTGTGTACGATCACAAATATCTCTCTATTATGCGTGGAAATCCCTTTGAGCTAATTTGCTACTGTTTTTACTCTTTTTTTATGTCCAACAATAATAACAATACAAATAATAAAAATAAATAGATATATAAAACTTGGGCAAACAAATCAAATCAGCATGCTCTAAATGTACACATAGTGCTGCAACATTTTTGCCACTTTTTGTCAATAAAATTAAGTATATTGCAAATGTTGGTGTACTGACCCTTTAAATGGCAGTCGTTTTTACCACAACAATGACAACATTTTTATTTACTTCAAATTTCTAAAAATGAAATGATACTATAATCAAACGATGGTAAATCATCTTTAGTACTAATGTGGATTGTAGTTTGGAAAAAAGTTGCTTATTATTTAAGGGGAAAATTTCCATTTTTGTTTTACAGAATATGCAAATTAACTGTCATTTTGTTAAAATATGGTAATTTTTTGGGTCATTTTTTACTTCAGATAACATTATTTAGATGTCTAATGATGTTTTGATAAGAATTAACTTGATATTTTGCTATGTTTGTTGCTTTTTCCAATAGTTTCCAATAATGACCCCCAGTTGGTAATCCATGTATGTAAAATATGTTGGTAGTATGAGGGTTAAAAAAGTGTGGCATATTTTGTGGCATATTGTGACCTATGGTGATTTGAAATGAATGAATGCACCTTTGTAGTGCATAAAGGTTTGGACATTCTTTAACTGTGATTCCACAGGTGGGTTTGAATTACATTCACTTGCTCTTTCCCCCTTTGGTAATTACAGTACTCAAGGTGATTGAAAAACATTGGTTTAATGTCTCCCGTTACATGTCTCTCTATGCTCAACTGTAAATCTGTCTCAGCCGTAGGGCCATTTTAACCAGCTAAGGGGTTACTTGAGGCGGAGGGGCCCTTACTAGTGTCCAACCTCAATTAGCCCATAAATGAATAATATTTATAGGTTGCTAGACAGAGTTTATAGTAGAAAATAGTTTGGCTCATCTTGCCTTGACCCATTTGACAATTGACCTTTGGGGTAACACTCCCCCAATCCTCCACCATCCTCCCATACCATAGGTCCAGCTGGGGACTACTACAGCAGAGCTCAGGAACATCGATCATCTCCCTGAGGAATTGGGGGGGTAAAGGGCAAGCTCTCCTGGCATTTCGCCCCATGCAGCATAGTTAATAAACACAGCTGCAAAGCTCTGGCCTAGAAAACCTATAGCTAACATACCTTGGAGTTACCTACTACACCTTCCTGCTACAGAGCCTTTTTCTGGTTTAGCTTTCCATCACCCAATGCTTGGGCCTAGGTGAAGAACAACACATCTTGGAGTTCTAGATTAGTTTAGCCTTCAAAACCAGGACTCCTCTTTTCAATTCTCCATCCTTTGATCCCTCTAACAGTTTACTCTTGCCATCAACTCTCTCCTGTTTCACCTCTCAATTCACTCTAAGGCCGTTTTTCAGACTATAGCCTAGCACTTTGCACTCTGGTCAGAGAGAGTGGAGTGGAGAAGGTGCAGTGAAGCAATTGTGGAGCGAAACCTGAGCCACGTTTAAACTGTGGCGTAATAAACCCTGGGCAGTAAAGTAAAAGCCTCCCATGTTGATGCGCAGTTAAAACACGTGTGGTCTCAAATCTCCACTGTCAAATGGGGGCATTACATAGGGGCTATTGCTAGCAGAAGAGAGAGATAACTTTATTTTGGTATAGTGCTGTACTCTACTGCACTATACTGTGCTATTATTGTATTAGTAGTTGCAGTAGTAGTAGTAGTAATACTACTTGTATTTGTATTATTTACTATTATTATAATAAATAATATGCAGCATCATTGTAGTACAGAAAACGTGGCATTACTTGTTTTGTTAGTGTTATTAATATCCTAAAGAAGTGATTGTATTGAGTTGGGCATGTCATCTGGAAGTTAGCCATAGGAGTTTTTCAATTCAGAGGCTAAATAGGAGCTGTCATTGTTTTTTACAGAGAGGGCCTCTCTTACCCTACCTCACTGACTGACTGACTGAGTGAAAAGTGCTTTCTCAGCACCGGCCTGTCTGGCCCTTCTTCCTGTGCCCCAGCTCTCACATCCCTGTTGCTATTAAGCCCACCAAATGGCCCTGGTTCACCGGTGGTCTCCCTAATAACCGGCGTGATGGACAGGATGGCTCTCACTGCTTGCCTGCCTGCCTGTGGCCTTGGGCTCCCACCTCCCCACCAGATGCCCATGCAGCACACACACACAAACACAAACACACACATACACACATGCAAACATGCCCATGCATACGTGCATGCACACACACAGAAGCACACACACACACACACACACACACACACAAACAAACACATACAGTGGGGCAAAAAAGTATTTAGTCAGCCACCAATTGTGCAAGTTCTCCCACTTAAAAATATGAGAGAGGCCTGTAATTTTCATCATAGGTACACTTCAACTATGACAGACAAAATTAGAAAAAAAATCCAGAAAATCACATTGTAGGATTTTTTATGAATTTATTTGCAAATTATGGTGGAAAATAAGTATTTGGTCACCTACAAACAAGCAAGATTTCTGGCTCTCACAGACCTGTAACTTCTTCTTTAAGAGGCTCCTCTGTCCTCCACTCGTTACCTGTATTAATGGCATCTGTTTGAACTTGTTATCAGTATAAAAGACACCTGTCCACAACCTCAAACAGTCACACTCCAAACTCCACTATGGCCAAGACCAAAGAGCTGTCAAAGGACAACACCAGAAACAAAATTGTAGACCTGCACCAGGCTTGGAAGACTGAATCTGCAATAGGTAAGCAGCTTGGTTTGAAGAAATCAACTGTGGGAGCAATTATTAGGAAATGGAAGACATACAAGACCACTGATAATCTCCCTCGATCTGGGGCTCCACGCAAGATCTCACCCCGTGGGGTCAAAATGATCACAAGAACGGTGAGCAAAAATCCCAGAACCACACGGGGGGACCTAGTGAATGACCTGCAGAGAGCTGGGACCAAAGTAACAAAGCCTACCATCAGTAACACACTACGCCGCCAGGGACTCCTGCAGTGCCAGACGTGTCCCCCTGCTTAAGCCAGTACATGTCCAGGCCCGTCTGAAGTTTGCTAGAGAGCATTTGGATGATCCAGAAGAAGATTGGGAGAATGTCATATGGTCAGATGAAACCAAAATAGAACTTTTTGGTAAAAACTCAACTCGTCGTGTTTGGAGGACAAAGAATGCTGAGTTGCATCCAAAGAACACCATACCTACTGTGAAGCATGGGGGTGGAAACATCATGCTTTGGGGCTGTTTTTCTGCAAAGGGACCAGGACGACTGATCCGTGTAAAGGAAAGAATGAATGGGGCCATGTATCGTGAGATTTTGAGTGAAAACCTCCTTCCATCAGCAAGGGCATTGAAGATGAAACGTGGCTGGGTCTTTCAGCATGACAATGATCCCAAACACACCGCCCGGGCAACGAAGGAGTGGCTTCGTAAGAAGCATTTCAAGGTCCTGGAGTGGCCTAGCCAGTCTCCAGATCTCAACCCCATAGAAAATCTTTGGAGGGAGTTGAAAGTCCGTGTTGCCCAGCAACAGCCCCAAAACATCACTGCTCTAGAGGAGATCTGCATGGAGGAATGGGCCAAAATACCAGCAACAGTGTGTGAAAACCTTGTGAAGACTTACAGAAAACGTTTCACCTCCGTCATTGCCAACAAAGGGTATATAACAAAGTATTGAGATAAACTTTTGTTATTGACCAAATACTTATTTTCCACCATAATTTGCAAATAAATTCATAAAAAATCCTACAATGTGATTTTCTGGATTTTTTTTTCTCATTTTGTCTGTCATAATTGAAGTGTACCTATGATGAAAATTACAGGCCTCTCTCATCTTTTTAAGTGGGAGAACTTGCACAATTGGTGGCTGACTAAATACTTTTTTGCCCCACTGTACACACACACTCCCTCCACTGTAACATACACGCATATAGAACATTTTTTCATTGCTGTAATTTGAGCATGAATGCATTAGAAGTTAAAGAATTTAAACAGTCTAATTAAGAAAAAATATAGCAGGACCACCAGTTACTTGGGGAGGCTGGATTGGCTTTTCATAAAGGCAATGTAGTGTTGAGGGGCATTGGGAGAAATGGGGGTAACTTGAGACATGGAGTTAATCTGGATAAGTAAAGAAATGTTTACACCACAAACGAGGTCTGAATATTCTCCAGTGGCTGAATTATATTTCAGGGGTATAATGAGGTGTATATGACTTTTAAATGTGATTTATATGATTCCTAAAGCATGTAAAAATGACCTACACAGAAATAGGATCCACGCAATAATTGCGAGAGGAGAAGGAGAAAACACATAACCATTTATACTGACTGTTCCCATATGAAGAGAAAACGTAGTACTCTAAATATGAAAGTGCTGACGATGGATATGATGATGATGATGATCTTAATGATGATGATGATGATGGTCAAGCATTGAAGGGGCGCCGGTCTGAGTTTAAGGAAGTTTGATGTAATGTAACAATTTTGCACAATTGCAGAGGCCTGCTGACAACACATTCCTCACACATTTGACTCCCAACACTATTAGAGGGTCCAGGTAAAACCCTTAAAGTGGATCACCTAAAGTCCCTAAAAGAGTTAGTAAGTCTCCACTTGCTGAGAGCATTCTGGGTACCTCGGTCCCAAAGCAAATCGCAATAAAACCCTAGCTACAATATAAACAAGACTAGCTATCTGGAACCGAAGTGTAAGATTAAAGAAAAACAGAGAAAAACAAATATTTCCTCACTCCTTTTGGGCTCTCTATTTATAAAACGGCACATTCCTGGCGATATTAGTAATTATCATTCTATGAAAAGAGCTCTTACTTAAAATATGTTATTTGGGGGGTGGTGGGGTGGTGGTTGGCTGAATTCTCCTTTTCCCATGGGGGTGTTGAAAGTATCCGTCTCAGGCCTGTGAGAGGGAAGGAGAAAGGAGGGTGTAGCTATGGAGTCCACCATGCTATAACTGAGGCCCAGCCTTGACTTACCTCAAAAACAGAGCAGGCTCATGATTCTAGCCTCCAGCCTTGGACGGGCTGCTAAATTTCTCCACTCTGTTTCCCCTTTGGCAGCCACTGCTGGCTGGGATCTCTCAGGACCTAGAAATTGAACCCCGGCCACTACCAGAATGAATTTATGAAGCAGCACTTTAGATGTGTCCACCGTGTTTGCATTTTCTTCCTCTCTCTCTTCCTCCTGCACTTTCACTCTCTCCCTTCCTTTCTGATTCACCCTCTATTCTGTAAAGTCACAGCAATCATACATATTTTCTTGTCTTAGAAAGAGAGTGTCAGCCTCAGCCTCTGAAAACACAAGCCATGTCCTTTAGTCAGATCTGGTCTGTTGAGAATGTCAGAGCAGTGTTCCAGACACAGAATAGACCATACTTGCTAATATTTGAAAAACGTTAGTTTTAGTTAATTTTAAGCATCAGCCAATTAAAATAATTTCAGTAGTTTTAAGCTGTTAGCTTTTCCCATTACATAACCTGGCACATTTAGCCCTATGCTAACCTGATCATTTCCTGTAATAAATTCTGCATCAGCCTATCAAAGATCTTAAACTTTTTGTGCACAAACAAATGGCATTTTTTTAAATAGGTCAACTTGGCCACCAGAGGGACATACTAAAACATCCAAATTCAAGGTTTACTTTCGTTCCACTTCACTTGGTCTGTCTCAAGTGTAGAGTGCCAATATTGCATGATTATCGCATCCTTGACTAGGCTACTTACTAACGTTATGTTAGACAAAGCTTGTTTTTCGATGGCATTGAGGAGTACACCAGTCATTGGCTTCATCAATAAGTGCATCGATGACGTCGTCCCCACAGTGACCGTGCGTGCATACCCCAACCAGACATGGTTGAAGACATGAATTACAGGCAACATCCACACTGCGCTAAAGGCTAGAGCTGCCGCTTTTTCTCTATAAGAAATCCCGCTATGCCCTGAGACGAACCATCAAACAGGCAAAGCATCAATACAGGACTAAGGTCGAATATTACACCGGCTCCGATGCTCGTCGGATATGGCAGGGCTTGCAAACCATTACAAACTACAAAGGGAAGCACAGCTGAGAGCTGCCCAGTGACATGAGCCTACCAGACGAACTAAACTACTTCTATGCTCGCTTTGATTCAAATTACACTGAAACATGCATGAGAGCGCCAGCTGTTCCGGACGACTGTGTGATTCCGCTCTCCCCAGGCAATGCGAGTAAAACCTTTAAACAGGTCAACATTCACAAGGCCGCAGGGCAAGTAGGATTACCAGGACCTCTACTGCGAGCATGCACTGACCAACTGGTAAGTGTCTTCACTGACATTTTCAACCTCTCCCTGTCCGAGTCTGTAATACCAACATGTTTTTAGCAGGCCACCATAGTCCATGTTCCCAAGAACACTAAGGTAATCTGCCTAAATGACTACCGACCCGTAGCACTCACGTCTGTAGCCATGAAGTGCTTTGAAAGGCTGGTCATGGCTCACATAAACACCATCATCCCAGAAACCCTAGACCCACTCCAATTTGCATACCGCCTTAACAGATCCACAGATGATCTCTTTTGCACTCCACACTGCCCTCTCCCACCTGGACAAAAGGAACTAACTAACTAATACAATTTGATTTGATTTTCTCATCTATGACAAAATCCCACATTTTTGTCTATCCCTTTCACGCACATTTGTGTGCTTTCACATCAATAAAGATGTAGGATTATACAAGTTTTATATTTGTATTTCGTACATTGTAAAAAAAAAAGATGCTACTGGTCTTGTCAAATAGCTGTAATTTACCCCTTAAGGACAACATTTCCACGTCAAGGGCAAATTCTTAGGTCATAAAAGATTGTCGGAGGTCTTGGCTCGTTCAGTGTGACAGGGTCTGTCAATTAATTACCACTATGTGCGATCGTAGGCTCCGACAAAGTTCTGTCAGTGTCTGATTGTTTTGGTGTGTGTGGCTGGTTTTACGAGTCCATCCCTCTGACTGACTAATTGGAACACAATAAGTATTAACACAAGTATTAACACAATAATACCACTATTGTGAATTGTCAGATTAATATAATAGTTCGATTTAAACGTTTACATGCTCTGCAAGAAGAACGATTTCCCTAATAATCTTGTTTACATGACACAACTGAAATCAGGTTTTGATAAATATCTGATTTTGATAAATGCACAACATCGCCAATCAAAATAAACCTTCTGCCACTAGCGACCATGTTATTTTGAGGAAGCCTATATGTACAGTTTGTATGTGAAAAGTATTTCTAAGCTGCATACTTTCAGTTTTTCCAAACTCACTTCACTTGCACATAAGCACAGAGAGAAAGGCATGCTGGCACATGCACAGATCAAATACACTGCTGCTTGACGTAGCCTACGCTGGCTGACATGCCAATCACAGAATGTGAAGACAGAACTGAAGCAATCGTACAATCTGGCCAGGATGACATCAATATTTTTATTTGGTGACATTGCACAGTGTGACGTCATAATAGTAAAAGACTGAATTCGATGTACAATCTGCAAAGACCTTTACTGCTATCGCTAATTGGTGGCGTGATGCACTAAGGTGGTTAGCCTGTGGATAACAGGTAGGCAGGTAGGGTCATGAAATATTGTGTGGATGAAGGGCGCGTGGGTGAGTGGTGGGCATGTTGAATAAAGAGAAAACAATAAACAATAAAATACTTAAAACAGGGGATGGCAGGTAGCCTAGCGGTTAGAGCGTTGGACTAGTAACCGAAAGGTGGCAAGATTGAATCCCCGAGCTGACAAGGTAAAAATCTGTCATTCTGTCATTGAAAATATGAATTTGTTCTTAACTGACTTGCCTAGTTAAATTAAATAAAAAAGTAGAGGTAAACATTTATTAATTTAACAGCGGAAAAAGACATGAACCTTCCAACAAGTAATGATTTGCTTTTTTGAAAGATATCATAAAGAACTTTAAAAGTGTTGCTACTGCTCTCCACTTTCTGGAGTACAATTGTTCTCTGTTGATTCTCCCGGAAAATGAGTCAGAAGATGAAGAAATCCCTGATTTAGGTAAAAATATTTTTCATTGAACCAGACATTTATTTATTTTAACCTTTATTTTACTAGGCAAGTCAGTTAAGAAAAAAATCTTATTTACAATGACAGCCTACTGGGGAACAGTGGGTTAATTGCCTTGTTCAGGGGCAGAATGACAGATTTTTACCTTATCAGCTCAGGGATTTGATCCAGAAACCTTTTGGCTACTGGCCCAACACTCTAACCACTAGACTACCTGCCACCCCAAATGGAACATGCATTGGCCGGGAATCAAATCCTGGCCTCCCGCTTGGCAGGCAAGAATTCTACCACTAAACCACCAATGCACCTTCACTGATGACAGAGATGAGGAAGAAATGTCGATCAATAGCATTGTTGTCACAGAAGAAGTTGACCAAGTTTTGAAATCAGTGGAATGCCCAGTGGAAGCAGAGTATGATAGCTAAGGAGATGCAGAAAATTCTGCCGTTTCATTGCAAATATGCAGAGGGAGTTGAAGAGAGAACACATAATGGCTGTTGTCTCAGGATTACATCTTTAAACTAAGGGCAACCGTGACAGAAAGGCAGAAGCATTCATCTGTGCATACAGGTATGAGTCTAACTAGCTACATTTTCAGATATTATGTGTTTCAAATTTTGTACGTACTGTTAGCTAGCTAGCTAACGTTATTACAATTCATATTATATGTTACGAATTCTAGCTATCTGGCTAACGTTAGCTAGGCTAGGGGTTAAGGTATCTGGCTAATGTTAACTAGGCTAGGGGTTTAGGGTTAGGGTTAAGGTTAGGGTTAAGTTTAAGAGTTAGGATAAAAGGTTAAGTAATCATTTGTCTAATGCAACCATACCAAACATAACATACTTATCATACCAGTGGAGGTTGCTTAGGGGTGGACGACTCACAATAATGGCTGGAACGGAAGAAATGGAATGGCATCAAACACATGGAAACCATGTTTTCGATGTATTGATACCATTCCACTGATCCCGCTCAAGCCATTACCACGAGCCCGTCCTCACCAATTAAGGTGCCACCAAACACCTGTGAATCATCTGCAAAAGATGATTCTGAAATAATTGGCTTTAAAGTTCTGAAATATCATTGGTTTGAATCGTGTCAACAATTTGTCTCTTGAATTCTTCTGAACTTGTCAACATGAATTGTGGTATTTAGAGTACTATACAGGTAGAGACCATTGAACTAAACCAGGCTATGTTATTAACTACATTTTGACAATAATGCTAACAAGCTCTCAAAATAGCCTACCAAATGTAGAAAATTATGTCATTGGCTTCATCATCTAAGTTATGCACACAAACAATCCTCCACCCCCTGTCAAAAAAGTGTTCCTCAGTCTGTGACTAGCCTAGAGAGCATTTTCTATACTTGGGGTTAGGGTCGGGTACAGGCCCCAGATTTTGAGGTTATTACATATAGTCGGCGGTTGCTGGTGGATTATTAGCAATTGCGGGCAGGTGTGGATGAACAAACAGCTGACCCATGCACTACTAGTCCACGAGTCAAATAACTCATATGTGACAAAGTAGATGATTATAAAATGCATATACAACATTGTACAGTACATGTCAATGTAGGACTACACATGTTATGTAGTATAGCCTATAGTAGGGACTCCAACAAGAAGCTCCAACAAGAAGCTGCACTTCTCTTCACAGCAAGCTAACACAATAAATGTATTTCTACATTTCAAAGGAAAAAACAAAATCTCAACTGTGATTATAACTTGCAGTAAATGGCGAAAACCACCAGAATTCAGGCTCACAAAACTGTGAGCTAATCATCCAGTGTAGAAATGTTGTGTGTTTTAGTAACTTTGATTAACAGACAGTGCCATTTGACCGCTGTTAAGGATGTTCTCATGGAAATGTGTTCTTTCACGTCCAACTACGTCAACCATTTTAATTGACTGATACGGAATTTGAACTGGATATAATCATGGCCACCTGGTGAGGTTAGCGTAGGGCTAAATGTGCCAAGTTATGTAATGGGAACAGCTAACATGTAGCCTTTGATCACATGCAACTACACTGACGATTTTAATTGGGTGATGCTTAAACTTGAACTAAAACTTTTACTTTTACTAATGTTCACAAGAATGGCCCCAATGTGTCTGGTAGCCGCTGCCATATGTAAGGGTATTTCCTGTTTCCCATGACTCCCTGGGACACTGTTGGTGCCTGGCCTCCGGTCCCCCCGGCCCCTGGTCCCTGGCCAGCTGATTTAGACCCCTCAATGACCACCAGCACGTCAATCGCCCAAAATATATGGTATATGTAACATATGTTTATGGTTAAATTATAAGTAAGTATCCATAATATATTTTGTTTATCAAAATAATGTCATGCTCTAACAGTCCTTAAAAAAAAAACTAACATAGAAAAAAAGATTGTCAAAAATTGTACATTTAGTTTCAGGAAGAAAAATAAAAAAAGAAGAAAAAGAAAAAAAAGAAACAGACAACAAATATGTCTCTTGGCACCCTGGGTTATTCTGGGTCATTCTGGGCTATTCTGGGAATTGAAGTCTAGACGATAAAGTGCTAAAAGGCACATTAATCACAAAGGAAGGACTGCTGGGTTTAGAGCTGCCTGCATGGCTACCCTGCATGGGAAAGATGGACGAACGGCACAGCCACTCTCTTAACATCGCACTAACCTCATAATTCAAACTTTAAATGTCCGTAAAATGTGTATTAGATACTTTAAAATGAGATGTTATGAGAAAAATATATTAGTGGATTCTGAGTTTCAGTGTGTGACAACTAAGTCTAAAGTAAATGGTCAAATGTTTCTCCAATTATCTTCTATTCCTATTTCATTGGATGCTGGACTGTTCTCTGGATCTGATGGTGTGAGAGCTGTAAACAGACTGTTAAACAGTTGTCATCAGAAGGAGGCATGGCGAGGACACACTATGTGGGGAGATCATAAAAGGACTGTAACTATAGTGTTCTTTACCACTGCACTGCATGTAAGGTGGAGGCGACACACACACACACACAAACACACACACACACACTCCACAACTCCTGGCAGAAGAAAATATCTTTGTTTTGAGGGCGGTCTCGGATGCATGTGTTAGAAAATATAAAGGAGCAACCTTTTTTCTATACTCCTGTTGCAGTCCAGGAAAAATCTCTAGGGGAGGGAGGGAAGGAGGTATGGCTGTGCTTTCCTGTGTCTTACAAAGTTCAGATGACTGTCATGATTAAGCCAAAGAGAATTTAGTGTGTAGAGGGAGATAAGAGCTGAGGAGTCTCTGTGACTGACAGGACAGCCTTTGGTAAGGGAGGGGAGAAGAGGGAACACAATCACACCGACCTCATTATAACATCTCTCTGCTTCACTACACCAATCTCATCTCCCTCAGTCTCTTTAATTTATCCTTTACTTAACTAGGGAAGTCAGTTAAGAACAAATTCTTATTTACAATGACAGCCTAGGAACAGTAGGTTAACTGCTTTGTTCAGGGGCAGAACAACAGATTTTTACCTTGTCAGCTCGGGGATTCAATCTAGCAACCTTTCAGTTACTGGCCCAACGCTCTAACCACTAGCCTACCTGCCGCCCCAGGTAGCCTTTCCCACTCTCTCTGACATGCTCTCTCTTGGTCTCTCAATCTCTCGGTCTCTACTCTCTCTCACCCTCTATCTGGCTCTCTCTCTCCTTTCTCCTTCTCTCTCTCTTCTTTTACTGGTTACACCTCCCAAGTGCTTGTCAAATTCAATAGCCTCAGCAAGGTGCGATAGTGGTTAGCTTCCTCTTCCAACAAGACAATGCAAAACCATCTCTTTTGCCTCCTCATTATTTACTCACTCACCTACTCACACATTCACTCAATCCCTCAGTCACTCTGCCCCCCCCATTCCCTCTGTCCAACCCAACAGTGCCTCTGTGTTTTGCCGTCCTGCCCCGTCCTGCCCCACAGCCCCCCCTACTCTCGTCTTCTCTCCCCCCTCCCACAGTCAGTCAGTCTGAAATAAATCGTGGCTGGTTGGGGCTCAGTTGTAATAAATCAGTAGCTGTCCGGGGCTGGAGCCTGCCCAGTCAGCCTGTCACTGCCTGGCCTTCACTCAGGATTAATTAAAGGCCTGATATAGAGCCCAGATGTGCTGCTGGAGCAGGGGAGCACTGGACCCTTTCACTCTGAGCCATGCAGACCCACACTGGAGACACATATGTAGCTATGTATGCACACACATGCATGCATGCATGCATGCACGTATGTAGACTAGTATGCCCACGTGCACAAATATGCATACATACACTTTCTGAAGCAATCCATACCTCTATTTTAATGTATGCTTTATATACCTTTCCTCTATTTCCCACTACAACTGTTTCATCCTCTCACTGTTTCATTCCCTCTCTCTCTTCTCTTCCTCCGTCTCATTCCCTCTCTCTCTTCTCTTCCTCCGTCTCATTCCCTCTCTCTCTTCTCTTCCTCCGTCTCATTCCCTCTCTCTTTCTTCCTCCGTCTCAATCCCTCTCTCTCTTCTCTTCCTCCTCTATCTCATTCTCTCTCTCTCACACTCTCAGCATCTGCATTCTTTCCTCTTCTCTTCCTCTGTCTCGCTTGTTCTTTTTCTAATCCCCCCCACCAATGAAAAGAGGTGGAGATAAAGGTGAGGCCAGAGTAGATGGTCATGTAATGCCCACTTTGTTTGTGTGTGTGTGTGTGTGTGTGTGTGTGTGTGTGTCTGTGTGTGTGTGTGGTGTGTGTGTGGGGGGGAGGGTGACGAGTGAGAGGGGCGACTAGAAGAGTAAGATATCACTATGTTTTCCGGTCACGGCTGAGCGAGGTTAACCCTTGGTGGCCCAGGGCCCCTGGCCTGTGTCTCCAGGCTGGAGAGAGTGTGGGGGGGGGGGGGGGGGGGGGGGTTAGAGAGGGTACTGTAGCGTCAGGGCAGGGGTGGCTCCCGGGACTATGGACTGATTTCTAATAGTCGCTGAGCGGTCTGGTCGTTCCCCTGCTCTGTGGCGAAATGATCATACAGGAAATTAGTGGTCTGGGCTTTCCTTTTTCACACAAACCTTTCCAGCACATATACTGCAGCCTCTCTCTCTGCATTGTTGCTAACATAACAGCTCTGGCCTGCAAAGCACAGGAATGTCATTCTTCACTTTTAGCATGGAACAATAGAGACATGTAGGACTCACAGTTATTTTACGTTGACTGAATGCTATGCTATTTCTGTAACACCTGGTTACAACATCCGTACTCATCCAGCCATCCAGACGTTTAGAAAATTAGGAAATGGCTATTCTTTCCAGTTTTGTGGTAACCAATGCCATCCTTAATTACAGGGATATCTAAAAACCTTAGTTTTGGCCTCAGGCAGTGGACTTTTCACCATGGAGCACATTTATTTGCCTAGTCCGTGGGATGTCAGCACCAGAAACACATTTATTGTCTAAAGTACAGGGAGCGTATGAAGGACTGCCCTCATCCTTTCTCATATCTCTCAGTGGAAGAAGACATAATCCAATACGGTGGGGCGGCAGGGGCCCATCCTATACCTGCAGCCAGCCAGGGATCATGGCTAAAACAGATTGAGCCTGTCCGTTTTCCAGTGTCAGATATGATATAGCTGCTCGGAGCCTAATGGGCCTGGAAAAAGAGGTAAACATGTCCTCAACCCTGTGAATTCCATTACATAGAGAAGTTGATTTGTAACCGTAGGTAGCAATAAGACGGAAACTATACTTCCTTAAATGAATAATCTCTAAGACTAAAACCCTGTACCCCTCCAATGTCTTACCGTTTAGAGCAAGAAAGAAGAAGGAACACATATGATCAACTAACTAATCTGAATGGTCGATATAACAGCGCGTCAGCAAGTTTTAGTGTATTATTTAGGATTAAACAGATGATCAAGCAATCATTCAACAAGGTGTTCTCAATTAGACTCTAAATATACTCAAAAGGGTGGATGAATACAGTAGGTACCCAAGCCTTGAAAGAGAAAGAAGGAAAAGAAACCGTGCCCCCTCACCCTTTCCACCTTTTCCACCCTATCCCCGTCCCCCCTCCCCCCTCCCCCCTGTCGATGGGCTACCCCTGATGGCTGTCACACCTGGTGTTGAAGGGAGTAGGGTGTATTTTATCTGCTCCAGGGCCCGTAGGGGGGGCCGTACATCTTCCCCCAGACTAGTGTTGGGAGGTCGGGGAAAACCCCTCTGTTTATGCCCCTGTCCGTCAACACTGCACATATCCCTGGAGCATCTATCCTGTTTTCCCTTGTGAAAGAAAGTGAGACCAGTAAGAAAAGTGGCACGCTTTAGGAGTAAGTTGGAAGGTTGGTATGTTCAGTTTGGAAGTCAGGATACCTGACCCATATGACCTGCATTGAGATTGCTTTTAACACTGAGGCATCGGAAAGTCGCTGATTATTTTTATTCAAAGGGGAACCTTATCCTTGTCAGTTTGGGCCAGGAGAAGAAATAATAAATGTAACCATTTTAGATCTAACAAGGTTAGAAATTGTGTCAAAATAACTCTAACTACAGCTACAAAAATGTATTGACTGGGATAATCTATTTAGAGCATATTCTCGCCCAGAGTAGTTATCTCGGGTTTGTTTGGGCGAGGAGTGTGCCCAGTGGCCAGTAAGTGCCCTGTTTATCTACTCTGCATTGCACTACTGCTTCTGCCTGCACACGTGTGTGTGTCTGGGATTCTGGGATAGGTCCCATGGGCTGAAGGACCACACATGCAGGGAACGTGAACTCGGAGCTCACAACAGTTTGTTCATGAAAAAAAGGAAAAAAAACTGGAAAACGTATCCAGCAGTGTCCAGAGTCACTATTACCTAGAAACTGCAGAGGAGAGCTGCTGACTCTAGTCCTTTAAGAAGTTAGGAAGATAATATAACGATCCAGTTTGAATCAGAATTTTATAGTGCAGAAACATAATATGCAAACTACAGTCACATAACCACTATGCTGATAAGCAGCGCATTTTTGTTTATGGCACCACTATTTTATAATTTAATGCTGTCATGATTTCACTCTTTATAACAACAAGCCACTGTATCATACAGAGAAGTGAGGGAATTACTTTGGCGGTCTTACAACCGTGGTTCACAGTGATTCCACCGGCATCCAGCTCTTCTTCCTATACTTTACAATGTAGCAAACATTTAGTAAACTTCATTTTGCTAATTAGAATTAAACAACAAATTTAAGATTATTTATAGTCCAATTAAAATTCAGTCAACATAGTCAATTGCTGCAATAAAATAACAGATAATTTTAGTCATGATTGTTGTAATACTTTTTGAAAATGTGAGTAATTCAGATACATTTCAACAATATTGTCATGCAGAAATAGAATTAGAAAAATGTCAACATAACCGCCTGAAAGTAGAGGGAGAGAGGGAGGAAGGAAGGGAGAGAGGGAGCGAAGGGAGGGAGAGAGGGAGGGAGAGAGGGAGAGAAGTAGAGAGGGAGAGAAGGAGAGAGGGAGAGAGAGAGTAATGTGGAGCGGTCTGTTGAAATTTGACTCACAGGCTTGCACTCTTGCTTCTCTCTCAGGGAGTCCCCTACTTGGCTGGGACTTAATTGTGTCCCCGATATAAACAAGGGGGTTAGTGTGAGAGAGGCCCGGCAGCTGAGGGGCTCAACCAGAGGGGCAGACTGGGGATTGAGTTCAGAGAGAGAGGACTTAACGCAGAAACTGATATAAAAATATGTGGGAGAGTTGGGGAGACAGACAAGCAGAGGGAAATAGAGTGAAGAGTTAATGGCTCCTAAAGTAATGAGGAAAAGGGTAGGAGAGAAAGGTACAGTTCAAATTGGTCATAAATTAACAAATGTCAGACTTTGGGGCGGGAAAGGGTATTTTTGGTCATTTGAGGGCACTTATTCTTGTGTAACACTGACCATTTATTCCAACAAATACGGTAGCCCACACTCGGCATGACGATGCCACGATTCACTGAATTATATGTACTGTACAAAAATATATTAGCAACATGCAACAATTTCAAAGATTTTACTGAGTTACAGTTCATATAAGGAAATCAGTCAATTGAAATACATTCATTAGGCCCTGATCTATGTTTTTCACATGACTTGGAAGGGGCACAGCCATGGGTGGGCCTGGAAGGGCAAAAGTCCACCCACTGGGGAGCCAGGCCCAGCCAATCAGAATTAGTTTTACCCCACAAAAGGGCTTTATTACAGACATAAATACTCCTCAGTTTCATCAGCTGTCCGGGTGGCTGGTCTCAGATGATCCCGCAGGTGAAGAAGCCGGATGTGGAGGTCCTGGGCTGGTGTGGTTACATGTGGTCTGCGGTTGAGCGGCCGGTTGGACGTACTGCCAAATTTTCTAAAATGACGTTGGAGGCGGCTTATCGTCGAGAAATTAACATTACATTTTTACGGGCTACGTGGTTCAGCACTCGGCGGTCCCGTTCTGTGAGCTTGTGTGGCTCATCACTTCGTGGCTGAGATGTTGTTGCTCCTAGACGTTTCCACTTCACTATAACAGCACTTACAGTTGACAGGGCTAGCTCTAGACAGGGCCAGCTCAAAATTTGACAAACTGACGATGCCACGTTGAAGGTCACTTAGCTCTTGAGTAAGGCCATTCTACTGCCAATGTTTGTCTATGGAGATTGCATGACTGTGTGCTCGATGGACATTCCTGCAGTCAGCATGCCAATTGCACGCTCCCTCAAAACATTCCTGCAGTCAACATGCCAATTGCATGCTCTCACAGAGACATCTTTGGCATTGTGTTGTGTGACAAACCAAAGAGTAGCCTTTTATTGTCCCCAGCACAAGGTGCACCTGTGTAATGATCATGCTGTTTAACTTCTACTTGCACACAATCCCGGATCCGGGAGCACCCTCATCAGTAAAAAAGCTGACTAGCATAGCCTAGCATAGCGCCACAAGTAAATACTAGCATCTAAATATCATTAAATCACAAGTCCAAGACACCAGATGAAAGATACACATCTTGTGAATCCAGCCATCATTTCTGATTTTTTAAATGTTTTACAGGGAAGACACAATATGTATTTCTATTAGCTAACCACGATAGCAAAAGACACAACTTTTTTTTCCTACCATTTTTTTCCTGCATAGGTAGCTATCACAATTTCGACCAAATAAAGATATAAATAGTCACTAACCAAGCAACAACTTCATCAGATGACAGTCTGATAACATATTTATTGTATAGCATATGTTTTGTTAGAAAAATGTGCATATTTCAGGTATAAATCATAGTTTTACATTGCAGCCACCATCACAACTCTCACCAAAGCAACTAGAATAACTACAGAGACCAACGTGAATTACCTAAATACTCATCATAAAACATTTATGAAAAATACACAGCGTACAGCAAATGAAAGACAAAGATCTTGTGAATCCAGACAATATTTATAAGTGTTTTACAGCGAAAACACAATATAGCATTATATTAGCTTACTACAATAGCCAACCACACAACAGCATTGATTCAAGCCAACAATAGCGATAACGAATAAACCAGCAAAATATATAAATTTTTTCACTAACCTTCTCAAACTTCCTCAGATGACAGTCCTATAACATCATATTACACAATACGTAGAGTTTGTTTCGAAAATGTGCATATTTAGCGGCACAAATCATGGTTATACAATGAGAATAGTAGCCAAGCTGCCAACAAAATGTCGGGAGAAATCTTGGGAGAGGCACCTAATCTAATCATTAACTAATCATAAACTTGACTAAAAAATACAGGTTGGACAGCAAATGAAAGATACATTAGTTCTTAATGCAACCGCTGTGTTAGATTTTTAAAATTAACGTTACTACGACATACAGCGTGCATTAAAGCGAGACCGCACCGAAATTAATGGCGGAATAGGAGTTTGACATTTTTCAACAGAACAACGAATTAACATCATAAATAGTTCTTACTTTTTGATGAGCTTTCATCAGAATCTTGGGAAAGTTGTCCTTTGTCCAGAAGAATCGTTGCTCGGTTGTAGATTGTCGCCTTCAACTTTGGAATTAGCAGTAAACATTAGCCATGTGGCGAAGACGTGCCCAACTCACTATAACGCAGCACTAAGAAAAATCCGAAAATCGCAATATACTGATATAAAATGATATAACTCGGTTTAAAATAACTACATTATGACGTTCTTAACACCTATATCGAATAAAATCAGAGCCGGATATATCTAAGGCCTATAACGAGAGCTTTCCAGAACGCCATCCTGAGGTCTGTCTTGCGTCATGGCGAATGTTGAAAAGAGTGCACCCCCGGTTCCAAGAGCCCTTATATGGCCTCAGATCTGCCTAGCAACTCCATTCCAATTCTCACTGCTTGCTGACATCTAGGGGAAGGCCTATGCAGTGCATGTCGACCAATAGAAGACATGCAAATTAATAAACTGACCCTAGAACAGCCTGCCTGATTTCAGATTTCTCACTTCCTCACAGGAAGTTTGCTCCAACTTGAGTTCTGTTTTACTCACAGATATAATTCAAACGGTTTTAGAAACTAGAGAGTGTTTTCTATCCAATAGTAATAATAATATGCATATTGTACGAGCAAGAATTGAGTACGAGGCAGTTTAATTTGGGAACAAAATTTTTACAAAGTGAAAACAGCACCCCCTATTGAGAAAAGGTTTTAATCAGCTTCTTGATATGCCACACCTATCAGGTGGATGGATTATCTTGACAAAGGAGAGATGCTTACTAAGAGGGATGTAAACAAATTTGTGCTCAAATGTTTTTACATTTCTCAGATCTTTTATTTCAGCTCATGAAACATGGGACCAACACTTAACATGTTGCCTTCATATGTTCAGTATATATACCCTATATATATACACTGGTCAAAAAAATAAAGGGAACACTAAAATAACACATCCTAGATCTGAATGAATTAAATATTCTTATTAAATACTTTTTTCTTTACATAGTTGAATGTGCTGACAACAAAATCACACAAAAATGATCAATGGAAATCATATGGAGGTCTGGATTTGGAGTCACACTCAAAATTAAAGTGGAAAACCACACTACAGGCTGATCCAACTTTGATGTAATGTCCTCAAAACAAGTCAAAATGAGGCTCAGTAGTGTGTGTGGCCTCCACGTGCCTGTATGACCTCCCTACAACGCCTGGGCATGCTCCTGATGAGGTGGCGGATGGTCTCCTGAGGGATCTCCTCCCAGACCTGGACTAAAGCATCCGCCAACTCCTGGACAGTCTGTGGTGCAACGTGGCGTTGGTGGATGGAGTGAGACATGATGTCCCAGATGTGCTCAATTGGATTCAGGTCTGGGGAACGGGCGGGCCAGTCCATAGCATCAATGCCTTCCTCTTGCAGGAACTGCTGACACACTCCAGCCACATGAGGTGTAGCATTGTCTTGCATTAGGAGGAACCCAGGGCCAACCGCACCAGCATATGGTCTCACAAGAGGTCTGAGGATCTCATCTCGGTACCTAATGGCAGTCAGGCTACCTCTGGCGAGCACATGGAGGGCTGTGCGGCCCCCCAAAGAAATGCCACCCCACACCATGACTGACCCACTGCCAAACCGGTCATGCTGGAGGATGTTGCAGGCAGCAGAACATTCTCCACGGCGTCTCCAGACTCTGTCACGTCTGTCACATGTGCGTGTGAACCTGCTTTCATCTGTGAAGAGCACAGGGCGCCAGTGACGAATTTGCCAATCTTGGTGTTCTCTGGCAAATGCCAAACGTCCTGCACGGTGTTGGGCTGTAAGCACAACCCCCACCTGTGGACGTCGGGCCCTCATACCACCCTCATGGAGTCTGTTTCTGACCGTTTGAGCAGACACATGTACATTTGTGGCCTGCTGGAGGTCATTTTGCAGGGCTCTGGCAGTGCTCCTCCTGCTCCTCCTTGCACAAAGGTGGAGGTAGCGGTCCTGCTGCTGGGTTGTTGCCCTCCTACGGCCTCCTCCACATCTCCTGATGTACTGGCCTGTCTCCTGGTAGCGCCTCCATGCTCTGGACACTACGCTGACAGACACAGCAAACCTTCTTGCCACAGCTCGCATTGATGTGCCATCCTGGATGAGCTGCACTACCTGAGCCACTTGTGTGGGTTATAGACTCCGTCTCATGCTACCACTAGAGTGAAAGCACCGCCAGCATTCAAAAGTGACCAAAACATCAGCCAGGAAGCATAGGAACTGAGAAGTGGTCTGTGGTCACCACCTGCAGAACCACTCCTTTATTGGGGGTGTCTTGCTAATTGCCTATAATTTCCACCTTTTGTCTATTCCATTTGCACAACAGCATGTGAAATTTATTGTCAATCAGTGTTGCTTCCTAAGTGGACAGTTCGATTTCACAGAAGTGTGATTGACTTGGAGTTACATTGTGTTGTTTAAGTGTTCCCTTTATTTTTTTGAGCAGTGTATATATATATATATATACACTAAAGTTTGTGGACACCCTTTCAAATGAGTGGATTCGGATATTTCAGCCACATCTGTTGCTGACAGGTTTATAAAATCGAGGAAACACAGTAATGCAATCTCCTTAGACCGTAGAATGGCCTTACTGAAGAGCTCAGTGACCTTCAACGTGGCACCGTGATAGAATACCACTTTTCCAACAAGTCAGTTTGTCAAATTTCTGCCCTGCTTTCCCGGTCAACTGTAAGTGCTGTTATAGTGAAGTGGAAATGTATAGGAGTAACAACGGCTCAGCTGCGAAGTGATAGGCCAAACAAGCTCACAGAACGGGACCGCCGAGTGCTGAACCACGTAGCGCGTAAATGTCATCTGTCCTCGGTTGCAACACTCCCTACCGAGTTCCAAACTGCCTCTGGAAGTAGCATCAGCACAATAACTGTTCGTCGGGAGCTTCATGAAATGAGTTTCCATGGCCAAGCCCAAGATTACCATGCGCAATGCCAAGCGTTGGCTGGAGTGGTGTAAAGCTCACCGCCCTGGGACTCTGGAGCAGCAGAAACGCGTTCTCTGGAGTGATGAATCACGCTTCACCATCTGGCAGTCCGACGGACGAATCTGGGTTTGGCGGATCACAGGAGAACGCTACCTTCCCGAATGCATAGTGCCAATTATAAAGTTTGGTAGAGGAGAAATAATGGTCTGGGGTTGTTTTTCATGGTTCTGGCTAGGGCCCTTAGTTCCAGTGAAGGGAAATCTTAACGCTATAGCATACAATGACATTCTAGATGATTCTGTGTTTCCAACTTTGTGGTAACAGTTTGGGGAAGGCCCTTTCCTGTTTTAGCATGACAATGCCCCCGTGCACAAAGCGAGGTCCACACAGAAGTGGTTTGTTGAGATCAGTGTGGAAGAACTTGACTGGCCCTCACAGAGCCCTGACCTCAACCCCATCTATCACCTTTGGGATGAATTGGAACCCCGACTGCGAGCAAGGCCTAATCGCCCAACATCATGCCCGACTCCCTGGCTGAATGGAAGCAAGTCCCCGCAGCAATGTTCCAACATCTAGTGTTAAGCCTTCCCAGAAGAGTGGAGGCTGTTATAGCAGCAAAAGGGGGACCAACTCCATATTAATGCCCATGATTTTGGAATGAGATGTTCGTCGAGCAGGTGTCTACATACATTTTGGTCATGTAGTGTATTTATATATAAAAATCTGTTGAGACCTATAAAAAAATACAATTTTTATCTATCTAAGCTTTTGTCTAACTTTTCAGGAATTCTAAGCTTTTTAGTCAGGCTGGCATGCTGAGATTTGTCAGTAAACTAGCTCCAGAGGGGGGCTCCAGTACCAGACAGTAGTCCTTGGCCCTGGCTCCACAGAGGTGAAAACAGCCTCTCTGAACATCTCTTTCACAGATCCTCCTCTCTAATAGATTCGTTCCAGTAAATGGACATTCTGGCGTTTGATTTCATTATCAGTGATCCCAGCTTAGAGCCCCCAAGCTTATATCTCTCTCCCTCTCTCAGAAAACCCCTCTCACATGATGGGGATCTGTACCATTTAATTTTGTTTCCAACTTGACCCAAAAAGTGTGAAAAGACACATTTGTAAAGTTTTGAAATGTGCCTTTCCAGATGTCAAAAGACACTTGGAACATGCATCTAATATATGTTATAAAACGAATCAAAATCACTACATGCTAAGCGGAACATTAATACGTTGAGGGAACAGGACATACCTGAAGTGTGTGTTAATAAATCACAGAGGCTTGTTGCTGCCTGTTCTCTTGGCTGTCCCATGTACTATCCACATCATATGAGGCATAACAAATGAGCTGGAAGCTAGAGAGTTCAGTGTGTCAAATCGGAGGGCATGTTGTCTGGTCCTCTGGCAGTCTCTATGGGGGTACCACAGGGTTCAATTCTCGGGCCGACTCTTTTCTCTGTATATATCAATGATGTCGCTCTTGCTGCGGGCAATTCCCTGATCCACCTCTACGCAGACGACACCATTCTGTATACTTCTGGCCCTTCCTTGGACACTGTGCTATCTAACCTCCAAACGAGCTTCAATGCCATACAACACTCCTTCCGTGGCCTCCAACTGCTCTTAAACGCTAGTAAAACCAAATACATGCTTTTTAACCGTTCGTTGCCTGCACCCGCCCGACTAGCATCACCACCCTGGACGGTTCCGACCTAGAATATGTGGACATCTATAAATACCTAGGTGTCTGGCTAGACTGTAAACTCTCCTTCCAGACTCATATTAAACATCTCCAATCCAAAATCAAATCTAGAATCGGCTTTCTATTTCGCAACAAAGCCTCCTTCACTCACGCCGCCAAACCTACCCTAGTAAAACTGACTATCCTACCGATCCTCGACTTCGGCGATGTCATCTACAAAATAGCTCCAATACTCTACTCAGCAAACTAGATGCAGTTTATCATAGTGCCATCCGTTTTGTTACTAAAACACCTTATACCACCCACCACTGCGTCCTGTATGCTCTAGTCGGCTAGTCCTCGCTACATATTCGTCGCCAGACCCACTGGCTCCAGGTCATCTATAAGTCCATGCTAGGTAAAGCTCCGCCTTATCTCAGTTCACTGGTCACGATAACAACACCAACCCGTAGCACGCGCTCCAGCAGGTATATCTCACTGATCATCCCCAAAGCCAACACCTCATTTGGCCGCCTTTCCTTCCAGTTCTCTGCTGCCAGTGACTGGAACGAATTGCAAAAATCGCTGAAGTTGGAGACTTTTATTTCCCCCACCAATTTTAAACATCTGCTATCTGAGCAGCTAACCGTTCGCTGCAGCTGTACATAGTCCATCTGTAAATAGCCCACCCAATTTACCTACCTCATCCCCATACTGTTTTTATTTATTTACTTTTCTGCTCTTTTGCACACCAGTATCTCTACTTGCACATGATCATCTGATGATTTATCACTCCAGTGTTAATCTGCTAAATTGTAATTATTCGCTCCTATGGCCTATTTATTGCCTACCTCCTCATGCCTTTTGCACACAATGTATATAGACTCATTTTTTCCCTACTGTGTTATTGACTTTTTTATTGTTTACTCCATGTGTAACTCTGTGTTGCTGTCTGTTCACACTGCTATGCTTTATCTTGGCCAGGTCGCAGTTGTAAATGAGAACTTGTTCTCAACTAGCCTACCTAGTTAAATAAAGGTGAAATAAAAAATAAAAAATTAAAAGAGAGCTGAAGTTTGAAGTTTGCCAAAGAGGCTGGGGCTGCTGGATGGGGCTACGTTGTAGATAGGGCTACATGGGACTACATATCCTCATAGCCTGATCTTTATTTGTCTTATACCCAGCCCTCTGTGTCAAACCCATACCACATGATTGGAATGATGATGTTGTTCCCATGACTATTACTAAAATACCACTACACCTTTCACCAATAGCTTGTACTACTTCTACAAAATTACTACTACTGCAACTATTGTTACTAGCATTTTATCACCGTTACTCTCTTACATTTTGAGATAAACAGAGTTTACTGTGTGTGCAATTATTAATACTGTTAGTTGTAATTAGCCATTCATAGTTAATAAGGAATAAAATATCAGAATACATGTACACGTTTTGTGTGACAGCATGTTGCACTGTACCACGTGCACTGCTTTTATACTGAAGTATGTGTTCGAATGATATACTACATGTTGCACTGTACCACGTGCACTGCTTTTATACTGAAGTATGTGTTCGAATGATATACTACATGTTGCACTGTACCACGTGCACTGCTTTTATACTGAAGTATGTGTTCGAATTATATACTACATGTTGCACTGTACCACGTGCACTGCTTTTATACTGAAGTATGTGTTCGAATGATATACTACATGAAATACCGACATTCACTGATGATGAGGCCGAATTTACTGATGAACTGCAGAATTTTTCTACAAGCTGTTGGGCTATTTCAGCAATGGGATATGAGAGTTCCCAGGACATTTGATATTTCACGTGGCATGCTATTTCAGCCATGCTGCCCTCTAGACTGGGACAAATTGTGTCTTGGGCAGCTGCCAGGGTGTTAAATGCCCAATTTCAGTCCATAGCTATTTAGGCTGCAATCATAGAAGGTTGAGTCAGTCTCAGCACTTTGTTCCTCATCCATTTTGTTTCCCGCATGACAGCTAAATGATGGCTGATGGGCTGACGTAGACTCGGACTGTGTGTCCCACGACCTTGACCTCTCTGCTGATGACCTGTATGGGGGATTTGGGACCTGGAAATACAGATGTGACATCATACTGAACTGAACCCTGGGATTACAGCAGGACCAGGACTGGGACCAGTTCTTGATTTATATGGAGTTTTCACATGTGTAATTAGTAGGTGGCCCAAACATATATTTTGTAAAATCTGAATTCCCATGGATGATTTTCAGAACGTGATTCTGATTTGATTCTATCTTGACTAGATTTGATCAACAAATGTAATTATCTGACATTGTGTGTGTGTGTTTGGGTAAGTGTGTGTTTGAATGTGTGTCTGGGCTGGTGTCTGGCTCATCTAATTGAACAATGCAAATACATTATAGTAAAACGCCACTGTGTGAAAATCCTAAGCACCAGCAGTAGGGTTGCTTTACAATCACCCCAAACACAGCAGTAGCATACTGTCTATGTCCATCACCAAAGTGCCCCCATAGCGCCCAACTGGCATACAGCCTGACTCATGGTAACAGAGAAACTATTAACAGTCCCAGGTATCAAAGACAGTCCCGGGAATAGCTTAGTGCTTATCTCCACTGCTAAGGGGGTACAGTGGGCTGGCCCGAAGTCCCCTCTAGAGCTGGGGTTGAGTTTGGGGGCAGAGGGAGGGGAAGAGAGGGGGACAGAGGGAGGGATGGAGGTGTGGGGTAATAACAGCAGCTACCCACACCCCACAGCTCCTCTACAGGCTGTAATGACAGGCAGTTTGGGGTGCTCCCCTACCAGGCTGAAGATGAAAGCTAATGCCTCCTCTTCGCCTATTGTGTAACACCAGACCTCAGCTTTCACATAGACCTCACAGGGAATTCTACAAAGTCAACAAGAGCAAAATGTCAAAGAACTGTGAAGAAGATAGGAAAGGAAACGTTTCACAAACTTTTTTTGGGTCAATTCGGTTATTAATACATGACGGTTTGTGCTTTGTCGGTTATAATACAAATGCAGATCCACTCACTTTTTGTCCTGTTTCTTGTCTTGTTTGTTTATCTATTAAGTCAAACGTTATCTTTTAAGTCAAATGTTAATTTTAGTGTAAAATAAAGCTATTCAAATATTTAATAAAAATCTAAGGATTTTATGTAAAGACAGGCAACATCTATAGTGTATTTCGTGAAGAAATATGAATCAATGTTAATTTGTGATGCATTGTCACAACAATGATAATATATAATGATTGGTGATGTTCAAAAGAGGGTTTGGGTCAAGTATTAGGTGTTTATGTTAACAATGATTGTATCTTGGATGTTGACAAAGGCATTTGCCCTCTACTTGAGAACACTTGAGCTCCAGTCAGTTATTACTAAAGAGGGTCTTTCAACCAACCTCTCGGCTCCCCATGGCCTTTCAAACCATCTCTCTCTCTTTCATTTCTATCTTGTCTCCTTCTGCAGATGCTCTTGTGATCCTCTCCAACCCTAAAGCCTGCTGAGAGAAGGGATTTAACAACGGGCAGGGACAGGTGACAAGACCATCTGCATCTCACCCACTACCCCACTGGGGCCTCAGCTGTTCTCCCGGAGAGCACCGGGAGAAACCCCCCAATACTAAACTCCATCCAACATAACAACTTTATGTTGTTTAGACCATGAGAGAGATGTAGGGATTAATCGAGAGTGAATGTCAATGATAACGGATAGATAGGGATAGGGCTCCCTTTTACAGCATGTGTGTGTGTGTGTGTGTGTGTGTGTGAGTGTGCGTGCAAGCGTGCGTGTTCGTGAGTGTGTTGGGGAAGGCGCATCTGGTCTTCATTAGTGGGGGGGTGGTGACAGGAGGTCACTCCCTCAAATCACCCATGTCCACAGCATCAGACCATCCAGACCCTCCTTGGCACTGATGCCTGTTGGGGAGTAAACCTGTCTCTCACGTGCCTGTTTGGAGTCCGACTAGCTCCATTATTATAGGATCTACCGCTACCTTAGGGACAGTGCTTAACTGTTAATATTGCTTAAAAATGATCTATAAGGTCCTTCAGTCAAGCAGTGAATTTCAAACACAGATTCAACCACAAAGACCAGGTAGGCTTTCCAATGCCTCGCAAAGAAGTGCACCTATTGGTATATGGGTAAAAAAATAAACAAAGCAGACATTGAATATCCCTTTGAGCATGGTGACGTTATTAATTACATTTTGCATGGTGTATCAATACATCCAGTCACTTCAAAGATGCAGGTGTCCTTCCTATCTCAGTTGCCGGACAGGAAGGAAACCGCTCAGGGATTTCACCATGAGGCAAATTGTCACGTGTGCTCCCTCTCCGGCCTCTAGGTCACCAAGCTGATCATTATGGCACACACCTGACACCATCGTTACGCACATTATGACACTCACCTGGACTCCATCACCTCCTTGATTACCTGCCCTATATATGTCACTCCCTTTGGTTCCTTCCCCAGTCATCACTGTTTCTGTTTCTGTTTCAGTTTCTTGTCTGTGCGTTGTTCGTGTTCCTTGTTTTGTATTATGTTTTCATTTATTTATTAAAACACTCACTCTCTGAACTTGCTTCCCGACTCTCAGCACACATCGTTACACCAATGGTGACTTTAAACCAGTTACAGAGTTTAATGGCTGTGCTAGGAGAAACCTGAGATTGGATTAACAACACTGTAGTTTCTCCACAATACTAATCTAATTGACAGAGTGAAAGTTAGGAAGGCTGTACAGAATAAAATATTCCAAAAGTATGACTGCAATGTGGGAAAGCAATATATACTTTTTGTCCTGAATATAAAGTGTTATATTTGAGGCAAATCCAATACAACACATCACTGAGTACCACTCTCCATATTTTCAAGCATAGTGGTGGCTGCATCATGTGTATGCTTCAAAGAAGGTTGGTGGCACCTTCATTTGGGAGAACGGGCTCGTGGTAATGACTGGAATGGATTTAGTGGAACGGTATCAAATACGTCAAACTCATGGTCTCCAAGTGCTTGATGCCATTCCATTTGCTTCGTTCTAGCCATTATACCTCCTGTTGTATGCGTGTAATCCTTAAGCACGGGGGAATTTTTCAGGATAAAACAATTAGTGGAATGGAGCTAAGCACAGGCAAAATCCTAGAGGAAAACTTGAGTCAGTCTGATTTCCACCAGACACTGGGAGATGAATTCACATTTCAGCAGGACAATAACCTAAAACAGAAGGCCAAATCTACACTGGAGTTGCTTACCAAGAAAACAGTGAATGTTTCTGAGTGGCCGAGTTAGTTTTGACTTAAATCTGCTTGAAAATTTATAGCAGGACTTGAAAATGGTGTTTAGCAATGATCAACAACCAACTTGACAGAGCTTGAAGAATTTTGAAAAAAATAAATGTGCAGATATTGTACAATCCAGGTGTGCAAAGCTCTTAGAGACTTACCCAGAAAGACTCACAGCTGTAATCGCTGCCAAAGGTGTAACGTCCTGACCAGAGTTCTTATGTGTTTTGCTTGTTTAGTGTTGGTCAGGATGTGAGCTGGGTGGGAATTCTATGTTGTGTGTCTAGTTCGTCTGTTTCTATGTTCAGCCTGATATGGTTCTCAATCAGAGACAGCTGTCAATCGTTGTCCCTGATTGAGAATCATATATAGGTGGCTTGTTTTGTGTTGGGGATTGTGGGTGGTTATTTCCTGTCTCTGTGTTTGTGTTCTGCACCAGATAGGACTGTCTCGGCTTTCACGTTTGTTGTTTTGTAATGTTTGTTAATGTTCATCGTTTATGGTTTAATTAAACATGTTGAACACTAACTGCGCTGCATTTTGGTCCTCTCCTTCATCCCAGGAAGAAAGCCGTTACAGAACCACCCACCAAACCCGGATCAAGCAGCGGGTTAACGGGCAGCAGCGACAGCAGCAGTGGTTCAAGGAGGAATGGACATGGGAGGAGATTCTGGACGGAGAAGGACCCTGGGCAGAGCCAGAGGAGTGTCGCCGCCCAAAAGCGGAGCTGGAGGCATCTAAAGCGGAGAGGCGGCATTATGAGGCGCTAGCAAGGCAGAGCGGCTGGAAGCCCGAGAGGCTCACCCAAAAATTTCTTGGGGGGGGGGGGGGGGGGGGGGGGCTAAAGGGTAGTGTGGCGAAGTCAGGTAGGAGACCTGCGCCAACTTCCCGGGCTTACCGTGGAGAGCGAGAGTACGGGCAGACACCGTGTTACGCAGTAGAGCGCATGGTGTCTCCTGTACGTGTTCATAGCCCGGTGCGGGTTATTCCACCTCCCCGCACTAGCCGGGCTAGAGTGAGCATTGAGCCAAGTGCCATGAAGCCGGCTCTACATATCTGGCCTCCAGTACGTGTCCTTGGGCCGGTGTACATGGCACCAGCCTTACGCATGGTGTCCCCGGTTCGCCAACACAGCCCAGTGCGGGTTATTCCACCTCCCCGCACTGGACGGGCTACGGGGAGCATGCAACCAGGTAAGGTTGGGCAGGCTCAGTGCTCAAGGGAGCCAGTACGCCTGCACGGTCCGGTATATCCGGCGCCACCTTCCCGCCCCAGCCCAGTACCACCAGTGCCTACACCACGCACCAGGCTTCCAGTGCGTCTCCAGAGCCCTGTTCCTCCTCCACGCACTCTCCCTGTGGTGCGTGTCTCCAGCCCAGTACCTCCAGTTCCGGCACCACGCACCAAGCCTCCTGTGCGTCTCCAGAGCCCTGTACGCACTGTTCCTTCTCCCCGCACTCGCCCTGAGGTGCGTGCCCTCAGCCCGGTACCACCAGTGCCGGTACCACGCACCAGGCCTATAGTGCGCATCGAGAGTCCAGTGTGCCCTGTTCCTGCTCCCCGCACTAGCCTTGAGGTGCGTGTCTCCAGTCCGGTACCACTAGTTCCGGCACCACGCACCAGGCCTACTGTGCACCTCAGCAGGTCAGAGTCGGCCGTCTGCCCAACGCCGTCTGCCTTGCTCGTCTGTCCAGCGCCGTCTGAGCTGCCTGCCTGCCCAGCGCCGTCTGAACTGCCTGCACTGCTCGTCTGCTCAACGCCGCCTGCACTGCTCGTCTGTCCAGCGCCGTCTGAGCTGCCTGCCTGCCCAGCGCCGTCTGAGCTGCCTGCACTGCTCGTCTGCTCAACGCCGCCTGCACTGCTCGTCTGCCCAGCGCCGTCTGAGCTGCCTGCCTGCCCAGCACCATCTGAGCCATCCGTCTGCCCAGCGCCGTCTGAGCCATCCGTCTGCCCAGCGCCGTCTGAGCCATCCGTCTGCCCAGCGCCATCTGAGCCGCCCGTCTGTCCCGAGCCATTAGAGCCGCCCGTCTGTCCCGAGCCATTAGAGCCGTCCGTCAGTCAGGAGCCGCTAGAGCCGTCCGTCAGTCAGGAGCCGCCAGAGCCGCCAGCCAGTCAGGAGCCGCCAGAGCCGCCAGCCAGTCAGGAGCCGCCAGAGCCGCCAGCCAGTCAGGAGCCGCCAGAGCCGCCAGCCAGTCAGGAGCCGCCAGAGCCGCCAGCCAGTCAGGAGCCGCCAGAGCCGCCAGCCAGTCAGGAGCCGCCAGAGCCGCCAGCCAGTCAGGAGCCGCCAGAGCCGCCAGCCAGTCAGGAGCCGCCAGAGCCGCCAGCCAGTCAGGAGCCGCCAGAGCCGCCAGCCAGTCAGGAGCCGCCAGAGCCGCCAGCCAGTCAGGAGCCGCCAGAGCCGCCAGCCAGTCAGGAGCCGCCAGAGCCGCCAGCCAGTCAGGAGCCGCCAGAGCTGCCCTACAGTCATGAGCTGCCCTACAGTCATGAGCTGCCCTCCAGTCATGAGCTGCCCTCCAGTCATGAGCTGCCCTCCAGTCATGAGCTGCCCTCCAGTCATGAGCTGCCCTCCAGTCATGAGCTGCCCTCCAGTCATGAGCTGCCCTCCAGTCATGAGCTGCCCTCCAGTCATGAGCTGCCCCCCAGTCATGAGCTGCCCCCCAGTCATGAGCTGCCCCCCAGTCATGAGCTGCCCCCCAGTCATGAGCTGCCCCCCAGTCATGAGCTGCCCCCCAGTCATGAGCTGCCCCCCAGTCATGAGCTGCCCCCCAGTCATGAGCTGCCCCCCAGTCCGGAGCTGCCACCCAGTCCGGAGCTGCCACCCAGTCCGGAGCTGCCACCCAGTCCGGAGCTGCCACTCAGTCCGGAGTTGCCCCTCTGTCCTGAGCTACCTCTCTGTCCTGAGCTACCTCTCTGTCCTGAGCTACCTCTCTGTCCTGAGCTACCTCTCTGTCCTGAGCTACCTCCTAAATCAGGTGGGGGCCTTGGGGAGGATTCTTAGGCCAAGGTCGTGGGCGAGGGTCGCCACTCAAAGGACGCTAAGGAGGGGGACAAAGACAGTGGTGGAGTGGTGTCCTCGTCCACCGCCGGAGCCGCCACCGCGGACAGATGCCCACCCAGACCCTCCCCTTGAGTTTTAGGGGTGTGTTCGGAGTCCGCACCTCAGGGGGGGGGGGGGGGGGTACTGTAACGTCCTGACCAGAGTTCTTATGTGTTTTGCTTGTTTAGTGTTGGTCAGGATGTGAGCTGGGTGGGAATTCTATGTTGTGTGTCTAGTTCGTCTGTTTCTATGTTCAGCCTGATATGGTTCTCAATCAGAGACAGCTGTCAATCGTTGTCCCTGATTGAGAATCATATATAGGTGGCTTGTTTTGTGTTGGGGATTGTGGGTGGTTATTTCCTGTCTCTGTGTTTGTGTTCTGCACCAGATAGGACTGTCTCGGCTTTCACGTTTGTTGTTTTGTAATGTTTGTTAATGTTCATCGTTTATGGTTTAATTAAACATGTTGAACACTAACTGCGCTGCATTTTGGTCCTCTCCTTCATCCCAGGAAGAAAGCCGTTACAAAAGGTGAGTCTAATAAGGCTGTGCATACTTGTGTAAATTATATATTTAATGTATTTCCTTTTCAATAAATGTGCTAACATTTCTAAAAACATGTTTTCACTTTGTCATGATGGGTATTGTGTGTAGATGGGTGAGGGGGGAAAAGTATTTAATCAATTTTCAATTAAGGCTGTAACACAACAAAATGTGGAATAAGTCAAGGGGTATGAATACTTTCTGAAGGCATTGTGTTCCATAAAATGTATTTAAATGCATTTTTCACCCTTGAAACAAACTTGTCATATCTTCGGAGTGTCCTAAATCCAGCTTTGTCTATGTCCCACTGCATTTATTCCATATATCCATAGAAAACGTTTGATTCCCAGAAGGAACAATAATTAGAAAAAATGGCACCAGCTAATTCTAGTTAATTTGTTCCAAAAAACGACTTAAAATTTGCAATGATAGGTTGAAGGGTGAAGCATCTCATCTAGTCCATGAGCCAGACCCCCGAATCTTCTCCGTTATACCTTCTTTGATCCGTTATACCTTCTTGGCTCTGTAATACCTGCTTGGCTCATGGACTAATCCTTGAATTCATAAATATATTTAGTTATATTTAGCATTGGTAATTTGCTACCTAGACTGTTAGCACAGATTCAAATTTGCTTCTTGTTTTAACTGTGTTCACACAAATTGTCACAGTAAGGGGGCCGATCTCACAGGAATATGTTCAGATCTGGCTGGAACTAGGCTAAAAAAAGGAAGCAGGACATTTTAATCTGTGGTTTAGCAATTTAGGAAATTAGCTTACTAATGTTTAATTTGTGAAAAAATGTATATATGAATTAACGATGGAGAGCAATACATGTACAGCTAGCATAGGAATTCCCCTTTAAACCTATCATTTACTAACTGATTTATTTAGCAAATTTGAAGTAAAACTTCAGTTTTTTTCTAACAATTGTGGTAGAATTTCAACAACGAAAAATCTCACCAAAGAAAAGAAGAGATGGATCTAAATCTGTGGTAAGTTTTTATAAATAACCAATGCATAGTGCAATGATTCAACATGTCAGATAGGTAACTCATGATTTCTTCTCCTGTTAGAGCAGCTTTTCTCAGATCCATTTAGTGTGACATTGAGCCAACCACCACACATCGGTTATCATGGTCAGACAGTAGCAGAAAGCCACTCCATTAAATGGAAGCTAAATATTTACAAAGGGTTTCGGGGTGGGTTGGCTTGTGGTGAAAGTTTAATGTTCAAAAAGGCTAGTTAGAAAGTGTGTGTGTGTTTTCCTGTTTGTGGTCAAAAATGTGTGTAGATGACCTATATTTGTTTGTATACCTCTTCCTTCACCAATACGTTTGTTTTCAAAATTAACAGAATTTAATATTCATTGGACAATGATTCGCCTCCTAAATTACTACAGGTGTGTAATCTTAATTTGATCACTCTGTTTTCGCAGTTAATCGCAGATAATTTTCCTGCGCTGCAGGAAATGCAAACTTGTAGTGTATTCAAGGTCTAAAAAGGATTTAACGTTTGTAATTTCCACTTTAACGTTTCAGACCTGATTCGTCCTAACAATTTTTTTTAACAACCCTTAGAAATATGTCCATGAATTATTATCCACATAATAATTAACTTTCTTGTTGCTGCAGGAGTATTTTCTTGCTGTGCAATCTGGCCTCAGATCAAAATTATATTTTACTAAGATCCATGCCACTCCATTTAGTATGATATGTTACTTTATGTTAGGTTACATTACATTGGCCTACAGTACCAATAGAATAGCAGTCGTACAATATAATACGAACTGTAGGACAAAGTATACTACGTCTTGATCGCATTTGACCTGTTTAGTATGATATATTACGTTCGACTGCTTTAGTATGATATTCTATGTTAGGTTAGGGGTTAAGGTTAGGGTTAGGTTCAGGAGTTAGGTTAAAGGGTTAAGGTTAGGGATATGGATAGCTAGCATGCTAAGTAACTGCAAAGTAGCTAAAAATGTGCAAGTAGTTGTGAAGTTCCTAATTAGCTCAAATGCTAAAGTTGTCCGTGATGAGATTTGAACACACAACCTTTGGGTTGCTAGACATTCGTGTTACAGTATATGTGGCTCAGTTGGTAGAGTATGACACTTGCAATGCCAGGGTTGTGGTTTCATTTCCCACGGGGGACCAGTATTGAGAACAAAAATGTATCCCAAAAATGTATCTCAATCCCACTGGGTAAGAGCGTCTGCTAGAATGTATGTGTCAACTTGAACAACCACCCTCCTTTTCTTTTGACCTATTGTCCATACCAAATGTAACATATCATACTAATTTCAATGTCCCGGATTTACGTTTACTATGTTATAACAAAATGGAATGTAACCTAATGTAAAGTAACATACAATACTAAATGGAGTAGCACGGATTTTATTAAAATATAATAGGTTTTGCTCTGAGACCAGGCTGTGCTGTGAGAAACTGGTGAAATTAAGTTAGTACATCTGTACAGGATAATAATAATCCACAAACCATTTAAAAACTGGTTTAGTTAAATCCCAAGTCAATTATTTAACCCAGCCTTCACTCAACCCCCCCACACCCCCCACCACTATCTCTCTCACTGACCACCTCCCATGCCCGCCACCACTCCCCCATGCTCTGGTCAGATTTACAGCAAACCGTGTGTGTTCCACCATATTTGTGAAATCCCCATGCGTCATGCTCGCCCCCACCCCACTCGGCTGCTTTGAACCCTGCCACTGGCTTGAGAGCACCCATAAATCGGGCACACTCACAGAGGAGGACCCTCTTTACATAGGAGCCTCATAGCTGAACTATGCCACAACTAAATTAGTTGAGCCCAGCGATTTGTCAAAACTCCTGTCCCTCTGTAATAAATGACTCTGGAGAGAGAGTGGAGAGAGCTGAGGCGTTCTGTACGCCATTTGTGTTTCAAATAAAGATGGGTTCCATTTGGATTGTGTCAGTGATGGTTAATAACAAGAGTATCCTGTTTAAAGGTCTGACAGAGGCAAGCCTGCCTGACAACCAGGGTCATGTGAGGAATGTTTTCCTTATAGATTTTTTGAAATGTTCACATTAATATAGTTTAAGCATTGACTAAGCAAAACTCCCAAAAAACAAGAAATTAAACATTTTGGCATGGATTTTGGCATGAATTAATTGCACATTAATCATTGTAATCTATAGTGAAATGTTTCAATATCACACTGCATGGGACATAGTAGAACAAATATGGAGTGTTCTGTTATGACATTACATCTAGAACATTTTGTTATGATATATTTCCTGACCTCCCTAGTTTTTCTTAACTAAAAGTGAAATGAGCTTGGAGGATTCTGGGAAAAGTGGGGAGAGCTGTCCCATCAGAAGCCTGAGTAACTCTTCGTTATGACTTTGAGTTCTCTTTGCACTTACAGTGACCCTTCGCTACCCCTACTTACCACTGTAACAGTTCATTGGCTCAACACCACGTTTTCTTTTCCATTCCACCTTCTTATTCTCTTTCTCTCTGCTTGTTCCTTAGTCAGCATTAAGCCCATCTGTGAGTTTCCTGCATCCCTGTGGTTTTTATTAGCGGGCAAAACAATAATAATAATAATCATTCTACCTCTGTTATTCAACATAAAAATGTATCCTTTGATTGCTAAACTAGTTTTTGTCACATTTCTGGACATACATTTTCTTTTTTTTGAAGTGATTAAATAAAAGTTGTTGCTATTTCTGATGTCAATCTGGTAAGACAATATCTAAATTCAAGTTTCCCTATAATTATTCAATCTTTCTTTTATGACAAGCAACCTCACATTGCTTCAAGAAACCTCACATGACAAGTCATGGCCATGCGATATGTGTGCACACCCTTCAGAACTAATCTTGTGGCATTCAGGTTTTCCAGCCACATCTAATTGGGAGCCAAGATTCTTCACCCACCCCCTGTTCCTTATTCTGAGTGAGCTACTTTGTGCTAGCGGCTCAAAATTGCATCCAACTACTTAATTACTGTGTAAGAAGCAAACACAGGTGTGGAAGCCCAGCCACCACCACTGGAGCCCCCTCCACGGAAGAAGGCCACTCTTGTCCTGTGGAGGCCGACTGGGAAGGCCAGGCCCAGACCAGCTCTTTGAACTCAACTTGGCCTGTTGGGTGCCTGAGCAGAAAGAGGCATTTTAAAGGTGTGGAAATTAAATGTCCCACATCAATCATGCATTTCCACTTTTGAATTATTCAGCAGCCGCCACTGCCTAACTCCTGTCTGCTTTCTCCTGGATACGGGCGTGTGTATAGTGTCTGTGTCTGCCTGTGTGTCTGCCTGTGTGTGTGTGTGTGTGTGTGTGTGTGTGTGTGTGTGTGTGTGTGTGTGTGTGTGTGTGTGTGTGTGTGTGTGTGTGTGTGTGTGTGTGTGTTCCATCGTCCATATGTGTGTGTACAGCAACGGGTAGAGAGAGGGGGCTAAATGTGGAATAGCATCTATTTTTTAATGGATTGTTGGTTTGTTTGTAGCCATGGCAGCGTAAGGTGGCTACCTACCTAGGGTAGTTGGAGCTCCAGATGTGTAGTTTGCTATGGGAGGACTCTGCAGTGCAGTGTAAGATGGGAGGGGAGGGGGCAACAGAGAGCAGCTCTGAATGTCACAGACAATGAGTGCTCTGTTTGGGTCGGCCACGCTACTACTGCTGGTATGGATCAGGTGGCCCTGTTTTATTCCAATTTTTTTGGCCTCATTCCCCCTGCCTGGTCTGCTTTTCTCCTTTCAGCACGTTCTTTGCATTTCTGGGGCCTGGGTGCTTGGGCGAGTGAGCCGGGCCAATAGGTTGGGTTTCACGGGGCTGGCTGTGCTGGCTGGGCTGGCTGAGAGGGCCTGTGCACTGATGGAGCACTGACTAATTGAGTGAACAAATTAGAGCACAGTTACACACACACACAGGCGAACCTTTAAGAGAATGAACTCTGTCGGCCGGCATCCTCTGTCTCTCTTTTCACTGTGCCTTTCTCTCTCTCCCGTTCTTCCTCCATTTGTCTCTCTTCCGTCCTTTCCTTCTCGCTATTCCTTCGCATTTAGTTGGCTACTGAGGATGTAATTGATTGTAATGTCTGTAATTTGTCATTGAGATAAATGTCTGTGCTTTACTCTTATTAATTTACTCCTTGCATCCTCAATATTTTCCCCACACATCCAGAAGGCTCGATAACAAACAATAGAAAATGTCCTTATTAAATCTTTTCCAGTATACTGTAAACAGTATGAGAACAATAGGATATTAGATTTTGCGTGAGGAAAATACAAAATAAAGAAAACAGGTATTATATGAAACTATGAATTATTTTGAATAAATTACATGGTCTGTACTTCATTAGCTGAGAGACAAAGCCCTTTGTTGAAACATATTTTGACAGTGAAAAATTCCAGTTTCTCAGGTTCAGAGTCCTCCAGCTCTTAGCTCTGAGCCAAAGGGAACTTTGTAGTTGTGTGTGGCCTGCACAGGAAATTAAGAAACCTCTGCAGCTTTGTGCATTTTCGTGTGCGAATTAACTTGGAAGAGTGGATTTAAACAAGAGTGGAACAGGGTTCAGCATCTGTGTGGCCAAAGTCAGCTCAGTATGTAAATACCCCAGAACAATGGTCGCCACAGAAATGATTTTAGGAGGTACTTAATGGTTTTAGTGTTTTTCTTCTCTTGGTTTTTCGTCATTTTATATTTCTTTGAGCATATGTAGAGAATATGCTAGTAGTTTTTGTTATTACACATCTTGCCGCCAATATTGACAATACAATAACAACAGCATGCATGGCTTATAAATTAATATCTTAAAAAGAAAATTACAATATTCAAAAAAAAAATTAAAATCTGAGTTAAAAATATAAATAAACATTGAATGCAGAGGAAAAAATAAAGTCAATGTAGCAATTCAAAACAAACTTTGGGTAAAACAATTTTCATAGATTTTTTTGGACTCGCCTGAACCCACTTGATACTTTAACATGGATTATAACTGTTATGATTATTGATACTTTAACATGGATTATAACTGTTATGATTATTGATACTTTAACATGGATTATAACTGTTATGATTATTGATACTTTAACATGGATTATAACTGTTATGATTATTGATACTTTAACATGGATTATAACTGTTATGATTATTGATACTTTAACATGGATTATAACTGTTATGATTATTGATACTTTAACATGGATTATAACTGTTATGATTATTGATACTTTAACATGGATTATAACTGTTATGATTATTGATACTTTAACATGGATTATAACTGTTATGATTATTGATACTTTAACATGGATTATAACTGTTATGATTATTGATACTTTAACATGGATTATAACTGTTATGATTATTGATACTTTAACATGGATTATAACTGTTATGATTATTGATACTTTAACATGGATTATAACTGTTATGATTATTGATACTTTAACATGGATTATAACTGTTATGATTATTGATACTTTAACATGGATTATAACTGTTATGATTATTGATACTTTAACATGGATTACAACTGTTATGATTATTGATACTTTAACATGGATTACAACTGTTATGATTATTGATACTTTAACATGGATTATAACTGTTATGATTATTGATACTTTAACATGGATTATAACTGCTATGATTATTGATACTTTAACATGGATTATAACTGTTATGATTATTGATACTTTAACATGGATTATAACTGTTATGATTATTGATACTTTCATATCAGCAGCCTGGCTTTGTTCATCCAGGGGAAAATTATAGCAGGATTAGCTGCCATTTCTGTCTGTGTTTGGGGATCTTAATACCCCTGGAGAGAAGGTTCTATTTGTTTGGGATGGAGAGGGGAGAACAGTGGGAGTTTGAAAGTCCGAGAGTGATCCTCTTTAGTCTTGTGCAGTTTTGTGCAGTCTCTGGCTCTTTGTCCTGATGGATATCCTGCTCTCTCTCTCTCTCTCTCTCTCTCTCTCTCTCTCTCTCTCTCTCTCTCTCTCTCTCTCTCTCTCTCTCTCTCTCTCTCTCTCTCTCTCTCTCTCTCTCTCTCTCTCTCTCTCTCTCTCTCTCTCTCTCTCTCTCTCTCTCTCTCTCTCTCTCTCTCTCTCTCTCTCTCTCTCTCTCTCTCTCTCTCTCTCTCTCTCTCTCTCTCTCTCTCTCTCTCTCTCTCTCTCTCTCTCTCTCTCTCTCTCTCTCTCTCTCTCTCTCTCTCTCTCTCTCTGTATGAGTGAGATGGTCGTAAGGGGCAGGCAGCCTGACTCTGCGCTCCACTGTTCCAGCTCATTACCTGTGATTAATCGGCCTGCATGCTTTCCCATGGTCCCCTCTGCCTCTTGGAGAGAGAGCTCAACTTAGAGGGCACAGGGAGTTTGTCCACTGCTACAGACAGCTGGGTTGAGGTCATTTCAAATTGATGTCAGCCTATTCAGGAAGTAACCTGAAATTCCAATTTAAGATTATTTATTGACAATGTCTTTATAATAAAAGTGAAAAGAAGGTATTTATTTCAAAAGTCTTTTCATTTTTACTCCAATATCAATTGACTACTGACTAACCTATGTACCAGTTGTCTACTTTGTTGTCAAAACAGTTTTCCTGTAAGTTTTCCTGTCTCTGATATTGTATATTATTTGACAATTTGTGGAGGGCATCAGTTCATTCAAGTGGGGCATGCTGAGGTGGAACATATCAATATTTAAATTATTATAAGTTTTACCAAAATGTATTTTGACTAATAATATAGATAACTTTAGTATTTTACTGTAAGTGTGGCGCCGATACCATTCTACACATAATAGTGACGGTGGGGCAACCTACCTCAGGAATGTTGTTTGGATAAATCCACCCTTCAGATATAATCTTTCATATAAATGACACATTTACAAAAATCTACATTGTTGTAGGTCTCTTCAATTGAGAAATAATACAATTCCGATAGTTCTTTGTTTATTCTCCCTTGTTGAGGAAATATGCTTTCTATATTCCTTTGATATGGGAAACATCTGTGTAAATGTAGGTCCAGAGAGAGAGAGAGCGAGAGAGAGAGAGAGAGAGAGAAAGAGAAAGAGAGAAAGAAAGAGAGAAAGAAAGAGAGAAAGAGAGAAAGAAAGAAAAAGAGAAAGAGAAAGAGAAAGAGAGAGAGAGAGAGAGAGAAAGAGCGAGAGAGAGAGAGAGAGAGAGAGAAAGAGAAAGAGAAAGAGAAAGAGAGAGAGGTAGCAGAAATGAGAGAGAGAATAGGTGGAGTGTGATATGTGCCAGATCTTGACCTGGCTGCTCCAGCTTCAATCAAACCCTTGTAAAGTCTTCACGGATGTGTTTTCCACTGCTACAACAATGGTTACGTACTTAGGAAGAAAGCAGGAATCAGTGCAATTTGTTTGGTTTAACTCCTTCAAGCATTCATGGATCCAGGCCTCAGTTGACCTTAATCCCCTCATGTTTTCTCTCCTCTATCGAAGAAGGAGGGAGAAGTTTGATAAAGAATTGGGAATGTGTAAGTGAGGGAGAAAAAACAGTGATATTTATGGGTCTGCTCATAGAGCTTATCTTTCACATACATTTTGAAACGGACGTGTTTATGCCCAACAAATTCAGCAGATTGACGGGTGAATTGGATATTTTGAAAATCATGAACTAAACAGTTTACTTACATCAATGTGCATTAATATGGTCCTATCTTATTGTAATTACATTGTAACAACCATGTAATAACATTGCAATGTAATACATCTTGTATTATTTTACTATTTTACTTTTTCACTCTACTTCACATTTTGGTATTCAGGCTAAGTCATGTAACATATGCTCTTAAGAGGAATTTTAAATATATAACTCGAGAGAGAGAGAGAGAGAGAGAGAGAGAGAGAGAGAGAGAGAGAGAGAGAGAGAGAGATCTACGCGACAGTCGCTTCATTCTTGTCACGTTACTATACTGGAAATGCAATACTTAATCTCAGAGATCATCTAGAGGTGCTTTTTCACTCCATTTTGAACTATCCAACCTATTATCATAATAAATACTGAACAAAAATATAAACGCAATGTAAAGTGTTGGTCACATGTTTCATGAGCTGAAGTAAAAGATCCCAGACTTTTTCCATATGTACAAAAAGCTTATTTCTCCCAGATTTTGTGCACACATTTGTTTACATCCCTGTTAATGAACAGTTCTACTTTGCCAAGATAATCCATCCACCTGACAGGTGTGGCATATCAAGAAGCTAATTAAACAGCTTGATGATTACACAGGTGCACCTTGTGCTGGGGACAATAAAAGGCCAATCTAAAATGTGCAGTTTTGTCACACAACACAACGCCACTGTAAAGACCAACGCTGGAGATGAGAAGCAGGTACAGGGAGTCAACATTTAATCCGGAACATACAAGTAACAGGACAGGAACAGCGTCAGCACACGGGTATACAAAGACATGCGAACATTAACGCTGAAGCGGGTAATAGAGCGGGGGAACAGACAGATATAGGGGAGGTAATGACAGAGGTGATTGAGTCCAGGTGAGTCCAATAATCGCTGATGCGTGTGAAGAGGGGTAGGCAAGTGTGCGTATTGATGGTGGCAGGAATGCGTAATGCTGGGGAGCGGGAGCAGGTGTGACAGCCACAGATGTCTCAAGTTCTGAAGGAGTGTGCAATTGGCATGCTGACTGCAGGAATGTCTGCCAGAGCTGTTGCCAGAGAATTTAATGTTCATTTCTCTACCACAAGTCGCCTCCAACGTCGTTTTAGAGAATTTTGTAGTACGTCCAACCGGCCTCACAACTGCAGACCACGTGTAACCACCTGCGGGATTATCTGACCAGCTGATGAAACTGAGGAGTACTTCTGTCTGTAATAAAGATCTTTAGTGGGGGAAAACTAATTCTTATTGGCTGAGCCTGGCTCCCCAGTGGGTGGGCCTGGCTCCCAAGTGGGTGGGTCTATGCCCTCCCAGGCTCACCCATAGCTGGTCTATGCCCTCCTTGCCCAGTCATGTGAAATCCATAGATTAGGGCCTAATGAATTTATTTCAATAAAGTCAATATATTTATTTCAATAAATTATTAAAATGTATTTCAATTTCCTTACATGACCTGTACCTCAGTAAAATCTTTGAAATTGTTACATGTTGCATTTATATTTTTGTTCAGTCATAATATAATTTTATAGAAAGACAGCATTTTCTGCATTCAAATTGTACAGTATAGGCAAAAAAACATTGACTGCTAAGGTACTGTATACGCAACAAAAGTGCAGTAGAAGATGGAAATGATGTTGCTTGCATTGAGAAACCAGTCAAATGCAAACATCATCTCTAAGTATCCCATAGCCAGAATAAAAAAAGGAGTGTGCCAAATTTCTATCCTCAATAACAATACAAAGTGCAATATAACTGTCGTACTCACTTCTTGGCATGACAGGGACTCCTGGAACCAGTGGACTATAATGGACACAGTTTAAACAAACAAGAAAGCCGAATGATGAAGGAGAAGATGAAGAAAACATATTTTAAAGGGATGTCACTCATTATATTGAATTTAGAGGACATTATTTCTCACTTCCCTCTTATACAATGCTACTCTTTAGCAGGGGTCTGCACAAAATAATATCAACATAATCAGGTCCCGATAATTCATATATGATGTGGTTGTTTTGTTGCTAGCTATGCCTGCTAGTAATCAAAATGCAATTTGTAATCATTAACATTTCTTTTATCCAAGAACAATGTTGATGTCAGTATGATGGCAATTGTTGTCTATCTAAAATGAATTGTCTATATAAAACATATCTCTATAGATATACTGTAGTAGATCAATCTCAAACACACCACATTTAAGAACACGCATGCCAAGGAAGCTATCCCATATTCTGTCCCAGCTGTTATTATTTCATATGTTACATGTGGTGACCCACACGTATGTCGTTTCCCTCTCTGGCTACTGGTTACAAGCTACAGCTGTGGCTCTGTTACTGTACCAGTAATCCTGGTGGCATATTTAACAGATGCTTGCATACACACATTATTATTATCATTCCTGGGGGCACATATATCTTTTTGTGGAGCTTATGACCCACTGGCCCCGGGCCCCTGTCCTTGATCCTTGGCAAGTGAGGCTGGAGATAGAGACAGCTAGTGGAGTGACCCACAAATAGCGATTGTAATTTAAATACTTGCAAGGTCAGAAAATAGCTCCATTTGTTAGCTGTGTGATTATTTACGGTCCATGTAGGCAGAGGTCAAGTAGGTGTGTACATCTGTCTGTGTAGAATAAAGGGGTTATATGGTATGTGTGTGTGTGAGTAATATGGCTGACGCAGGCTGTAAATCACCTGCAGTAATCTCCTTGACCACGGGTGCGTCGACGCAGACTTGACAAATAAGGTCCAAGAATAAAGATTGTGATCCTGAAACCCAGGCTGGCTGCGTAGTAGTAGAATGGATACCTGACTATTTTCACACACAGGCACTTCACTCCCCGTCCAAACACAGGCACATGCACATATTGAACACACACCTGTCTGCAGTTTAGGGAAGAAGGAATGGAAAGTTAAGCGAGCGGTCACTGCTGGCAGATATGTGCGGTGTGAGTGTGAGTCATCCAAATAAGGCAATGTTTCGCCAGTTATGAATCTTCCAACTGCTTGTGCCAGGCTTCCTACCCTGTGGCATCCAAGCCACAGGAAACGTTATAGTTTAAATATTACTCGAAGACAGGGGTGCCTTAGAGTCTTAGGATCCGGACCTGCGGGTGGTTTGAATAAAACATTTTTTAATATGTAGATTTACTAGGGGGGGGTTAACTAACTCAATCTACTTTCAAATTCCTAAAGAAACTAATGGAAACTGTGTAGAAATAATAATGGAACTACATTCATACAGTTTCTTGACTATGTCCATCTCGCTAATAATCAGCTAAATGAAAGCTAGACGGTAAGGGAGCATAGAAAATTCAAAAAACGATGGAAAGAGGACTATTTTTATCAAATTTTGGTGGTTTGGAAATATATACAATTTTCAGAGCGGCCCTCTGGACCTTGTTCATGACCGAATGCGGCCACCACGGCAAAATGTGTTTGACACCCCTGCTCTAAAACCAATAATGTAGACTTAGACATTGCACTTGAACAGTACAGTATGTAGTAAACCTTATATTTGTGATCTGCAGTTGCTTCATCCATTGTTGAACTTAGAAATTAATGATATGCACCCATTGATTCTTGAAGATTATAACTTATAAATGCCTCAAGAGCTTAGTTCAACTGTCATGTCCCATCAGAACCCAACATATAAGCTTGTTTTACTCCAATGTTTGTAAACAAAGTAAATGTAAACACACACTGTATAGCCTCAAAACATGGTTAAGGGGTCCTAAAACTCCAAATCAAATAGCTACATGATCCATGGTGTGACCATCTTAACACAATTCCATATGTTAGCTTAGTCAAAATGATAATACACTGAACACAAATATAAATGCAACATGTAAAGTGATGGTCCCATGTTTCATGAGCACAAAAAGCTTTTTTCTCTCAAATTTTGAAGTACTGCACTTAAGGAAAAATACTTTAAAATACTACTTAAGTAGTTTTTGGGGTATCTGTACTTTAGTTTACTATTTATATTTTTGACAACTTTTACATTTACTTCACTACATTTCAAAAGAAAATATTGTACTTTTTCCTACATACATTTTTCCTAACAACCCAAAGTACTCGTTACATTTTGAATGCTAAAAGGGACAGAAAAACTGTCCAATTCATGCACATACAGTTGAAGTCAGAAGTTTACATACACTTGGGTTGGAGTCATTAAAACTTGTTTTTCAACCACTCCACACATTTCTTGTTAACAAACTATAGTTTTGGCAAGTCAGTTAGGACATCTACATTGTGCATGGCACAAGTAATTTTTCCAACAATTGTTTACAGACAGATTATTTCACTTACAATTCCAGTGGGTCAGAAGTTAACTTACACTAAGTTGACTGTGGCTTTAGACAGCTTGGAAAATTCCAGAAAATGACGTTATGGCTTTAGAAGCTACTGATAGGCTAATTGACATCATTTGAGTCAATTGGAGGTGTACCTGTGGATGTATTTCAAGGCCTACCTTCAAACTCAGTGCCTCTTTGCTTGACATAATGGGAAAATCAAAATAAATCAGCCAAGACTACAGAAACAAATTGTAGACCTCCACAGGTCTGGTTCATCCTTGGGAGCAATTTCCAAACGCCTGAAGGTACCACGTTCATCTGTGCAAACAATAGCATGCAAGTATAAACACCATGGGACCACGCAGCCGTCATACCGCTCAGGAAGGAGACGCGTTCTGTCTCCTAGAAATTAACATATTTTTTGTGCGAAAAGTGCAAATCAATCCCAGAACAACAGCAAAGGACCTTGTGAAGATGCTGGAGGAAACAGGTACAAAAGTATCTATATCCACAGTAAAACAAGTCCTATATCGACATATCCTGAAAGGCCGCTCAGCAAGAAAGAAGTCACTGCTCCAAAACCGCCATAAAAAAGCCAGACTACGGTTTGCAACTGCACATGGGGACAAAGATCGTACTTTTTGGAAAAATGTCCTCTGGTCTGATGAAATAAAAATAGAACTGTTTGGCCATAATGACCATCATTATGTTTGGAGGAAAAGGGGGAGGCTTGCAAGCCAAAGAACACCATCCCAACCGTGAAGCACGGGGGTGGCAGCATCATGTTGTGGGGGTGCTTTGCTGCAGGAGGGACTGGTGCACTTCACAAAATAGATGGCATCATGAGGTAGGAAAATTATGTGGATATAATGAAGCAACATCTCAAGACATCAGTCAGAAAGTTAAAGCTTGGTTGCTAATGTGTCTTCAAATGGACAATGACCCCAAGCATACTTCCAAAGTGGCAAAATGGCTTAAGGACAACAAAGTCAAGGTATTGGAGTGGCCATCACAAAGCCCTGACCTCAATCCCATAGAAAATATGTGGGCAGAACTGAAAAGGTGTGTGTGAGCAAGGAGGCCTATACAAACCTGACTCAGTTACACCAGCTCTATCAGGAGGAATGGGCCAAAATTCATCAAACGTATTGTGGGAAGCTTGTGGAAGGCTACCCGAAATGTTTGATCCAAGTTTAACAATTTAAAGGTACCAAATACTAAGTGAGTGTATGTAAACTTCTGACCCACTGTGAATGTGATGAAAGATATAAAAGCTTAAATAAATAATTCTCTCTACTATTATTCTGACATTTCACATTCTTAAAATAAAGTGGTGATCCTAACTGACCTAAGATAGGGAATTTTTACTAGGATTAAATGTCAGGAATTGTGAAAAACTGAGTTTAAATGTATTTGGCTAAGGTGTATGTAAACTTCCGACTTCAACTGTATCAAGAGAACACGTGGTCATCCCTACTGCCTCTGATCTGGCGGACTCACTAAACACATGCATCTTCTGTGAATAATGTCTGAGTGTTGGAGTGTGCCCCTGGCTATCTGTAATAATGTCTGAGTGTTGGAGTGTGCCCCTGGCTATCTGTAATAATGTCTGAGTGTTGGAGTGTGCCCCTGGCTATCTGTGAATAATGTCTGAGTGTTGGAGTGTGCCCCTGGCTATCTGTAATAATGTCTGAGTGTTGGAGTGTGCCCCTGGTTATCTGTAATAATGTCTGAGTGTTGGAGTGTGCCCCTGGCTATCTGTAATAATGTCTGAGTGTTGGAGTGTGCCCCTGGCTATCTGTAATAATGTCTGAGTGTTGGAGTGTGCCCCTGGCTATCTGTAATAATGTCTGAGTGTTGGAGTGTGCCCCTGGCTATCTGTAATAATGTCTGAGTGTTGGAGTGTGCCCCTGGCTATCTGTAATAATGTCTGAGTGTTGGAGTGTGCCCCTGGCTATCTGTAGTAATGTCTGAGTGTTGGAGTGTGCCCCTGGCTATCTGTAATAATGTCTGAGTGTTGGAGTGTGCCCCTGGCTATCTGTAATAATGTCTGAGTGTTGGAGTGTGCCCCTGGCTATCTGTAATAATGTCTGAGTGTTGGAGTGTGCCCCTGGCTATCTGTAATAATGTCTGAGTGTTGGAGTGTGCCCCTGGCTATCTGTAATAATGTCTGAGTGTTGGAGTGTGCCCCTGGCTATCTGTAATAATGTCTGAGTGTTGGAGTGTGCCCCTGGCTATCTGTAGTAATGTCTGAGTGTTGGAGTGTGCCCCTGGCTATCTGTAATAATGTCTGAGTGTTGGAGTGTGCCCCTGGATATCTGTAATAATGTCTGAGTGTTGGAGTGTGGCCCTGGCTATCTGTAATAATGTCTGAGTGTTGGAGTGTGCCCCTGGCTATCTATAATAATGTCTGAGTGTTGGAGTGTGCCCCTGGCTATCTGTAATAATGTCTGAGTGTTGGAGTGTGCCCCTGGCTATCTGTAATAATGTCTGAGTGTTGGAGTGTGCCCCTGGCTATCTGTAATAATGTCTGAGTGTTGGAGTGTGCTCCTGGTTATCTGTAATAATGTCTGAGTGTTGGAGTGTGCCCCTGGCTATCTGTAATAATGTCTGAGTGTTGGAGTGTGCCCCTGGCTATCTGTAATAATGTCTGAGTGTTGGAGTGTGCCCCTGGCTATCTGTAATAAAGTCTGAGTGTTGGAGTGTGCCCCTGGCTATCTGTAATAATGTCTGAGTGTTGGAGTGTGCCCCTGGCTATCTGTAATAATGTCTGAGTGTTGGAGTGTGCTCCTGGTTATCTGTAATAATGTCTGAGTGTTGGAGTGTGCCCCTAGCTATCTGTAATGATGTCTGAGTGTTGGAGTGTGCCCCTGGCTATCTGTAATAATGTCTGAGTGTTGGAGTGTGCCCCTAGCTATCTGTAATGATGTCTGAGTGTTGGAGTGTGCCCCTGGCTATCTGTAATAATGTCTGAGTGTTGGAGTGTGCTCCTGGTTATCTGTAATAATGTCTGAGTGTTGGAGTGTGCCCCTGGCTATCTGTAATAATGTCTGAGTGTTGGAGTGTGCCCCTGGCTATCTGTAATAATGTCTGAGTGTTGGAGTGTGCCCCTGGCTATCTGTAATAATGTCTGAGTGTTGGAGTGTGCCCCTGGCTATCTGTAATAATGTCTGAGTGTTGCAGTGTGCCCCTGGCTATCTGTAATAATGTCTGAGTGTTGGAGTGCGCCCCTGGCTATCTGTAATAATGTCTGAGTGTTGGAGTGTGCCCCTGGCTATCTGTAATAATGTCTGAGTGTTGGAGTGTGCCCCTGGCTATCTGTAATAATGTCTGAGTGTTGGAGTGTGTCCCTGGCTATCTGTAATAATGTCTGAGTGTTGGAGTGTGCCCCTGGCGATCTGTAATAATGTCTGAGTGTTGGAATGTGCCCCTGGCTATCTGTAATAATGTCTGAGTGTTGGAGTGTGGCCCCTGGCTATCTGTAATAATGTCTGAGTGTTGGAGTGTGCCCCTGGCTATCTGTAATAATGTCTGAGTGTTGGAGTGTGCCCCTGGCTATCTGTAATAATGTCTGAGTGTTGGAGTGTGCCCCTGGCTATCTGTAATAATGTCTGAGTGTTGGAGTGTGCCCCTGGCTATCTGTAATAATGTCTGAGTGTTGGAGTGTGACCCTGGCTATCTGTAATAATGTCTGAGTGTTGGAGTGTGCCCCTGGCTATCTGTAATAATGTCTGAGTGTTGGAGTGTGCCCCTGGCTATCTGTAATAATGTCTGAGTGTTGGAGTGTGCCCCTGGCTATCTGTAATAATGTCTGAGTGTTGGAGTGTGCCCCTGGCTATCTGTAATAATGTCTGAGTGTTGGAGTGTGCCCCTGGCTATCTGTAATAATGTCTGAGTGTTGGAATGTGCCCCTGGCTATCTGTAATAATGTCTGAGTGTTGGAGTGTGCCCCTGGCTCTCCGTCCATTTTAAAAACAAGAAAACGGTGCCGTCTGCTTTGCTAAATATAACGAGTTTGAAATGATTTATACTTTTGATACTTATGTATATTTTAAACCAAATACTTTTAGACTTTTTCTCAAGTGGTATTTCACTGGGTGACTTTCCCTTTTACTTGAGTAACTTTCTATTAAAGTATCTATACTTTTACTCAAGTATGACAATTGGGTACTTTTTCCACCACTGTGCACAAATTTGTTTGCATCCCTGTTAATGAGCATTTTTCCTATGCCAAGATAATCCATCCACCTGACAGGCATATCACTCTTTAAAAAATGCAGTTTTGTCACACAACACAATGCCACAGATGTTTCAAGTTTTGAGGGAGCTTGCAATTGCCATACTGACTGCAGGCATGTCCAACAGATCTGTTGCCAGATAATTGAATGTTAATTTCTCTACCATAAGCCGCCTCCAACGTCATTTGAGAGAATTTGGATAGTACGTCCAACCGGTCTCACAACCGCAGACCACGTGTATGGCGTTGTGTGGGTGAGTGGTTTACTGATGTCAATGTTGTGAACAGAGTGCCCCGTGGTGGCGGTGAGGTTATGGTATGGGCAGGCATAAGCTACGTACAAAAATGTATTTTATTGATGAAAATTTGAATGCACAAAAATACCGTGAAGAGATCCTGAGGCCCATTGTGAGGCCTGTCTGTGACCAACAAATGCATATCTATATTCCCAGTCATGTGAAATCCATAGATTAGGGACAATGAATTTATTTCAATTGACTGATTTCCTCACATGAACTGTAACTCAGTAAAATCAATGAAATTGTTTCATGTTGAGTTTATATTTTTGTTCAGTATAAAACAATTTCAACCAATGATATAACTTTTTAATACTGGTTAATGAACTATAATGATCTATAAACTTATAATTGACAAATACAAATGACTTATTAACCCTTTACAAACCCTTTATTAACACTTTCTAAAGAAAACCTTAATGTAAAGTGTTACCCATATATTTCTGTGAAGAATCCTGCAGTCAATGCATAATTTTTCTCAAGAAGTAGGCCAGACTGAGATGGTGGCCAATAAAATCTATCGAGCCACAGACCCCTGGTGAGTTTGACGATCACAGCTGACATCAAACGCTGACGTTCCGGTTCAGAGGTCGGCGTGATACTAGAGCTTCTCTGACCAGCCCCTCTCTTCTCTCTCGCTGCTTCACCATAAGCACCCCTATTCATCCCAACATCTCTGTGTGGGCTGCTAGGACATAATGTTATTTCTGTCAGAAAAAACAACAACTTTAAGCTGTCATACCGCTGGAGGTCCTTTTAACAACCTTCCCCAGCCTCTGTGGAGCAGAAGGGCAAAACTCTGGAGCGGGCTTATAAAAAAAAAAAATTTGAGAAGAGAAAATGTTGTTGACTTTGGATTTCACTTGTTTCTTTTCATCACAGGAGTAAGGGGTCGAATGAATTTTATGGGCCGTCTGGCTGACATTTAGATTTCGGAGAGCGCTGATTTTCAACTTTGATATCAACCCCTGCAATTTTCTCAAAAAGGTTGTGATATGTCGGGGTGGTATGTGCAATATTACTGTATTTCTCCCTGGCAATAATTTACATCGCCGGGGGATATAACAAAAGTTTCAAACAGATTAGAATAGAAATTGACATTATATCTAAGTCTAAAATCTTGTCAGGAGAAAATAGTGGACAGTGTTCATCGATTTAAAATAGAGCAAAACAAAAGAAGACTCCAGAGATTTTATAAATGTCATAAACGGAAACACAAAGTCCATATACAGTGCCTTCGGAAAGTATTCAGACCCCTTGACATTTTCCACATTTTGTTACGTTACAGCTTGATTCGAAAATGGGTTAAATAAAAACAATTCATCCGCAATCTACACACAATACCAGATAAAAACAAAGCAAAAACAGTTTTTCAGATTTATTTTTGATACTTTATTTTTAAAAATGTAAAACTTATTTACAGAAGTATTCAGATCTGAGATATGAGACTCGAAATTGACTTCAAATGCATTCTGTTTCCATCCTTGAGATGTTTCTACAACTTGATTGGAGTCCATCTGTGGTAAATTCAATTGATTGGACATCATTTGGAAAGGCACACACCTGTCTATATAAGGTCACACGGTTGACAGTGCATGTCAGAGCAAAAACCAAGCCATGAGGTTGAAGGAATTGTCTGTAGAGCTCCGAGACAGGATTGTGTCGGGCCACAAATCTGAGGAAGACTACCAACAAATGTCTGCAGCCTTGAAGGTCCACAAGAAAACAATGGCCTCCATCATTCTTAAATGGAAGAAGTTTGGAAACACCAAGACTCTTCCAAGAGCTGTCCGCCCGGCCAAACTGAACAATCGGGGGAGAAGGGCCTTGGTCAGGGAGGTGACCAATAACCTGATGGTCACTGACAGAGCTCTAGTGTTCCTCTGTGGAGATGGGAGAAACTTCCAGAAGGACAACCATCTCTGCAGCACTCCATCAATCAGGCCTTTACGGTAGAGTGACCAGACGGAAGCAATTCCTCAGTAAAAGGCACATGACAGCCCGCTTGGAGTTTGCCAAAAGGCACCTAAAGACATTCAGACCATGAGAAACACGAGTCTCTGGTCTGATGAAACCAAGATTGATCTCTGTGGCCTGAATGCCAAGCGTCACATCTGGAGGAAACATACCACCATCCCTACGGTGAAGCAAGGTGGTGGCAACATTATGCTGTGGGGATGTTTTTCAGCGGCAAGGACTGGAAGACTTGTCAGGATTGAGGACAAGATGAACGGAGAAAAGTGCAGAGAGATCCTTGATGAAAACCTGCTCCAGAGCGCTCAGGACCTCAGACTGGGGTGAAGGTTCACCTTCCAACAAGACAACGACCCTAAGCACACAGCCAAGACAATGCAGGAGTGGCTTCGGGACAAGTCTCTGAATGTCCTTGAGTGGCCCAACCGGAGCCCGGAATTGAACCCGATTGAACATATCTGAGGAGACCTGAAAATAGCTGTGCAGCGATGCTCCCCATCCAACCTGACAGAGCTTCAGAGGATCTGCAGAGAAGAATGGGAGAAACTCCCCAAATACAGGTGTTCCAAGCTTGAAGCGTCACACCCAAGAAGACTCAAGGCTATAATCACTGCCAAAGGTGATTCAACAAAATACTGAGTAAAGGGTCTGAATACTTATGTAATTGATTATTATTTTTTATAAATTAGCAAAACATTCTAAAAATCTGTTTTTGCTTCACCATTATAGGGTATTTTGTGTAGATTGATGAGGGGAAAAAACCACACACACACACACACACACACACACACAGTCTCCATATACCCCCTCTTCCACTCCCTCCAGGCTTACTTTGACCTGTGTGATCTCTAGTCCACAAGAAGCTCTGAAGCTTCTTTGCGGTTTCAGAAACATAAGACTTGTTTGGTCTGCAGTCAGACTCTGGAGTCAAGCCTAACAAAGCACATGGGTAATTCCCAGCATGCATTTTGAGAGCATGTTTTAGCACCAAAATGGTTATTTATCACCAAAACAAGAAACACGTATGAATTCCTCCTTCTGAACACTAACTTACAAGCCAGATTCAGTAGTTCAGTTTCTAACAGTGGAGATCTAATATTGTAATATGTGGCAACAGACAAACTCTCTCAGGTTACTAATTTGAATCCTAGGCGAATTAAAATTTTGGTGTCAAAATTTCTGAAACCAACCATGCCATGTGTTTTTTCTTCTCTTTCTGTGCATGTGAAAATCCATTTGGAAGCAATTTCAACTGTGTAAATATAAGTATTATTTTAATTGTGATAATTATGGGTTAAACTGTTAGACCACTGGCAAGGTGCTCCCAGGTTCTGACAAGAAGACAGCCACACTCCTCCCAAGTCATTTGTCTTCTCTCACTTTTTCTTTCCTTCTGTTCTCTCTCTTTTTGACTCCCTTGAACACAGATTCATACATATGGAGGCCTACACATACATCTTTGTCTGTCACTTAGTTCACTCATTTAAAAAATAAGCTGAATAACAAACAAGTGTATGCCCTGTAGAAATATGTAACATACTCATATAAACAAAGTACAAAAATATATATTTCATATAGCAACTTATTGAATTATAATGCAGTGTTTATGGTATGGATTCTTAGCTATAGCGTATTTTATGACGAATCACTAATGGATTTCATATTTTAATAGAGGAAACTACGTTTCAATGCTCAAACAGCTTGCTGACTGACCTCTTCGTGGTTTCCCCTTTTCCTGACCCCCACATCACAATAGAGACATAGTAAGGCAGGTCTGGTACAATTTAACCTTCAACAGACCTTAGAGGTGGGTGGTACAACACACGTTTTATATACCTGTGTGAAGCCTCGTAAAAACTCAATTAGCCACATAGTAGCTGCAAATGAAATCATAGAAAACGATAATTCCAAATGTAATGTACTGTCAATATATTTAAAACCTTTAGACAGGACATATTTTTTCCCCCGGATCCCTCGCTATCCAAGGACTGCGAGAAAGAAAGAAGCAAATTCTTTATCTGCTAGAGCTGGCCCTGGAGGCCTGTAAAGCCTTTTAAACAGGGATTTTCAAGAGAAAATATCATGTAAACTATATTAGGATTTTTGTGAGAAAGTGAAAGCGGTAATCGTCCACATTCCAACAGTTTCAATACATAAACTATGAGACCGTCAGCCGTGAACAACCCAGATGTTAGCAATTTGTGTAGCAGATAATAATCAGACTACATGCAAAGCAGCGTTCTCTCTGACAGGCATTAGGCTGTGGTCCATGCTATAAGGGATTTGAGACATTCAAGAGCATGGTTGGTTAGTTTAAATAACCTTGGGAAGAGGGAAAAATTAGACCTCCACTAACCCACATTAACCATCTCAATCAAAAAGCAATCCAGATCACATATCGTGATGAAAACATACTGTACATACTGTACACAAAACACCAGAGTTGGCACTAAAGGTTCAAAAGGTTTTTCTTGTCAGGGCATGTGAATTGGAAAAACTCCTGACCTAAGGCAGATCAAACTACCACAGACATTGTTACTATTCAGTCTGAATCTGATATCAAAAGAGCCAGAGACAACTACTTCAATGGACATACTCTGTTGTTTAGTGAAGTACTATAGCAGGGCTGAGAATTACAATGAGAATGGTTACTACGTCTTTAGTTTTCAGTTTTCCCCTCACCACTCACACCACTCCCAGACAGTCCTAACAAAATTCTTGCTTGAGAAATTGCTATTTGATAAGAAGCTATTTTTGGTTCTTTTTTTTGCCATTTTAATTGAAAACAATCATATGAAGGTACTTCATTGTTACCCAGAAATCAGTTGATATTGAGGTAAAAATGGCTGCATTAGACCTTTAAACATTAATTTCAATCTATACACACACAAAGTTAAGCAGTGGACTTTGAAAAATAGAACCGAAATGTAGAAAAGTATTTAAATGTTATGTCATAAAACCTATTTCTCAATCTGATTACAGTGCTCTTCTGCAATTATTTATTATTTAAGCTTTATGTAAGGCAAGGTTACATTTAACACTATACACAGCATACTTTGTAAGCAAGTTTTTTTGTTGTCCAGGTCTCCATCTGGCCCACCAGAGGTTGGTTCCCTGGTGCTCACTAAAGGGAACTGATTGTCTGTAAAATCCATATATTAAATTATTAAATGAACTACTTTCAACCATTTCACTGAAATTAATTTCTCCCTTTTCATGAAGTATATTTTATTGAATGTCACTTATTCTATTGCACTCTATTCTAACCAAACCTGCATTACTATTTCATATCAGTAGGTGTCACTATGCACTGGCTAGACAAAAAAGACTGACGCCACGATGGCTGCCTGCCTCTGTATTTGTGAAAGTTAGGGTGGTGCTAGAATTAATAAATTCTTTCTTTCTGCATTAGCCATCCATTTGTTATGGTTGGACAAATGTGTCCATATTGTCTGTGTAGACTGCTCTGTGGCGGAATTTGTAGGTTTCTATTTTTAAGACTGAAATTTGCACCACAAACATTTGTGAATTACCACCAGCAATGGAAATAAAATAATAATATGTGACCAACCGCCTGGATTCGTTCTTATGTAGTCAAATTTGAAATGCTGTTATTTACATTGGATAAAAATAGAGACTCGGGGCTAGAAAATGGTATGTCACACACTGCAGTTGAGGAACATTGGGAAAGTAATTTTGCTTTGAAAGATGATAAACTTGGAACCCTACTTTTGAGAAAACTGCCCTTGAATGTTTTGGTACACCTACTGGAGAGCTCTTCTTTGTCTAAACCCATTCAACATAGTTTACACCCTCTTAAGCCTTAGGCCCACCCATCTATCGAAGGATTCACATGTGAGGCCATGTGGTAAACACACACTATATCAAATCTCAGTTTATTTGTCACAAGCACAGGATACAGAAGGTGTAAACGGTACACTGAAATGGTTACCTGCATAGTAGCAATATCAAAAACAGAAAGTGTCCAGATAAAAATATTTTATCATTATTAGATGACGCTTACCTGACACACTAGTCTAAATTGATGGTCACGTGAAGGAAATGCTATGACTACCCCTCAGCTACATCTAGCTACGTGGATGGTTCACTGTTGTCTAGACGTGTACACATGTTCATGAAATACAATAGATGGCCGTAATCACCCCCAGACACACCACCAAAATGGAGTCTTTTGTTTAGACATGTAGCTAGCTAGCTAGCTAAACAATGAACCGGCATAATGCCAACTCATACTACTACCAATACAAGCATTGTCATAGCTGTAGTATGAATCTGCAGGTAGCTAAAACTAACAAACTAGGTTCGATGTTAGCTAGCTAACATTTAGGCTATAACTAGCAATGCAAATGGATTTCTGATTCGAAATATATTACTACACAGATCATACACGAAACATTCACTAGCTAACTAACAGTACACTTTAACTTGCAATAAAAATAACTTTCTGACAAAATTAGAAACTTATATCTGAAAATGTAGCTAGACTCTTACCCGTATTCATGGATGAACACTTTACGACAGACTGGAACCAGACTGGAACAATTTAACTCTGTTTTGTTTGTAGCTACAGCTTGTTTGGCCAAGTCACTCTGGTTCACATTGACCGTGGTGTGTGCCGAAAGTAGCCCATCACTTTATCCAACTGATCTGTTGATAGTGCCTGCTAAATTCAGGGCATCAATGTTGTTTTGAAAAGTAGCAAAACTTTTGTAGTAGCTAATGTTTTAATCTAAGTTTGTTATTAAGGCACAGGAAAGTTCACATGTTCCAGAATGCACTTCTGCCAAAAAATGAATTTTGATAAAAAAATACGTTTACGTTCAAATACCTCTCCTGTGAAGTAGTGATGTGCGACATACGCCTAGTTTCCTGAAACGAGTCACATATACCAACATTACTAGACTAACAAACTGGCTGACAAACCTTTTCAAGAACTTCAGTATTATTTGGCTTGGGTAGCAGCAGAGATTTGTTTCCTCTTCTTTAAAACTTTTCTAGGAGAGGGGGCAGCATTCAGAATTCTGGATGAAAAGCGTGCCCAAATTAAACTGCCTGCTACTCGGGCCCAGAAGCTAAGATATGCATCGTAGTAGTAGATTTGGATAGAAAATACTCTGAAGTTTCTAAAACTGTTTGAATCATGTCTGTGAGTATAACAGAACTTATTTGGCAGGCGAAACCCCGAGGACAAACCATTCAGATTTATTTTGTTGAGGTTACTCTCTTTTCAATGGGTTTCATTGGGAATCCAGATTTCTAATCGACTTTCTTGCAGTTCCTATCGCTTCCACTGGATGTCAACAGTCTTTAGAAATTGGTTGAGGTTTTTCCTTTGAGAAATGAAGAAGTAGCACTGTTCAGAACAAGGCTAGAGGGAAGTGTAATCTTTGTTAGAGGCACGTTACACAGAGGCTCTCTACACATTGTTTTCCACCGGTATTGAACACAGTATATCCCGTCTTAAATTGTATCCATTATTTACGTAAAAAAATACCTAAAGTTGTATTAGGAAGTAGTTTGAAATTTTTGGACAAAGCTTACAGGTAACTTTTGTAGTCATGTTGCACGAGTTGGAACCAATGTTTTTCTGGATCAAACGCGCCAAATAAATGGACATTTTGGATATATATCGACGGAATTAATCGAACAAAAGGACCATTTGTGATGTTTATGGGACATATTGGAGTGCCAACAGAAGAAGCTCTTCAAAGGTAAGGCATGAATTATATCTTTATTTCTGCGTTTTGTGTCGCGCCTGGAGGGTTGAAATATGATGGTCTGTGTTTGTTTGCTGGGCTGCTGTCCTCAGATAATAGCATCGTTTGCTTTCGCCGTAAAGCCTTTTTGAAATCTGACACGTTGGCTGGATTCACAACAAGTGTAGCTTTAATTTGGTGTATTGCATGTGTGATTTCATGAAAGTGTAATTTTTATAGTAATTTATTTGAATTTGGCGCTCTGCCTTTTCACTGGATGTTGGCCAGTTGGGACGCTAGCATCCCACATATCCCAGGGAGGTTCAGTTTACTCAACCACATATCCCAGAGAGGTTAACCTGTGCCAAACACATTTATTCAGTGAGTCTAAATTATGAATGTTAGCTGCTGGCTGCATGAGTGCATCAACCTATCTAGGTAATGTTAGCTAGCTAACTATCTAACTAGCTAGGCTACTAAAGTTAATGTTAGTAGTTTTGTTAGCTAGCTATAGATTTGATAATTCTAGCTAGTTTTAGAGGTTGAGTAAACTGATTTTATTAACTGATTTTATGAACACATACCTTGTTTAACATTAAATATTTTGTTTGTGTTCGCTCACTCATGAGGCAGGCAACCAGACAGGCAGAAGAGGAGTGTGAGCGAAGAAAGAAACCAATTGCAGAGTCAAACAACAACGTGCTGGTGCAAACAAACATAGTTGTTGAGAGGTGTGGCGGATGAGGCTCTCTAGGCTGTAGCTAGGAGATGGGGGTTACCGCGTGGAATCGCAGGGACAGGGTTGCATTCACTAGACAAAAAAAGGCAAATGGGCTAAAATTGGGGAGAGGTACTACGTCAACTTGTCCAATAAGAAACACCTGCTTTCTTTTCATTATAAAACATTTTCCTAAGTGTTTCTAATAAATATCTGGCGCCACACCAGATTTAAAAGTACTGGGGCAAATTCTGTCTTGCAACTCATTTTCCGGCGGCTCTGCAAAACACACATGTGCATTTGAATTCATCTTAATTTTTTGCGCAAGAATATTTCCAGCATCCAAGTCTGTGGAGGCCCAGTGTGGACTAAATGACTCATACTACAATAACCTACATAGTCATGCGATTATTTAAAGCAAAAAAGTGTCAACGGCACGATTCTTTTCATTGTATTTTTTCATAAAATGTTGGGAATATTTAACAATAAAAAAATCTAAGCTGGTACAGGGGAAATGGTAGTGAGTGAGTCAGTGACTTGGCAGCTAGAGACATATATGTTACTAACCCATGTGTGAACAGAATAATAATACATATACATCCGATGACAGGTTTTCAGACGCAGCTATGGTATATGTCTCAACGTTGTCCCCCATTCCAAACCACAGACATCAGGAGCAACTGGAACGTCCTTCTTCATGATTTACTAGACGGGTCCCCATCTCCCTCGGCAACAGCTTCACTGTCAAAGCAACAGCTGGGCACATGATATTTCATTGGCTGTCAAGCAGACAACACTGGTTGAGTTGACTGTATTGTATGTCTTTTCATTGGAGCTCTATTCTTACATGGCCGATCTGGTTTCATTTCAGTTTGGATTGCCCCTTCAGCATTGCCGAGCAGAAATTGGGTTACTCTCAGATTTCCAGAGAACTCTGACATTTTTCTGAGAAGTCTTATGAAATGTAGGGTCGGTACGCAGTTACTGCTTGAAGTTATATACTCATTCCGGCTACATACAGATGAACACATAATTTTTCAAATATTTGTGGTATACTGTAGTACACAAAATTTGAGCAATAGTACACAAAATGACAATAACTACGAGCATAAAATATTAATGGATATTCACAAAGCGCCGCACTGAGCAACATCCAACCTGAGCATACAGTGCATTCGGAAAGTATTCAGACCCCTTGACTTTTTCAATTTTTTGTTACCTTACAGCCTTACTCTAAAATTGATTAAATAAAAAAAATCCTCATGAATCTACACACAATACCCCATAGTGACAAACCGAAAACAGGTTATTAGATTTTTTTGCTAAAATAATAACAGAAATACCTTATTTGCAAAAGAATTCAGAACCTTTGCTATGAGACTCGAAATTGAGCTCAGGAGCATCCTGTTTCCATTGATAATCCTTGAGATGTTTCTACAACTTGATTGGAGTCCACCTGGGGTAAATTCAATTGATTGGATTTGAAAAGGCACACACCTGTCTATATAAGGTCCCACAGTTGACAATGCATGTCAGAGCAAAAACCAAGCCATGAGGTTGAAGGAATTGTCCGTATTGCTCTAAGACAGGATTGTGTGGAGGCACAGATCTGAGGAAGGGTACCAACATTTTTTTGCAGCATTGAAGGTCTCCAAGAACACAGTGGCCTCCATCATTCTTAAATGGAAGAAGTTTGGAACCACCAAGACTCATCCTAGAGCTATGCCGCCCGGCCAAACTGAGCAATCGGGGGAGAAGGGCCTTGGTCAGGGAGGTGACCAAGAAGCCGTTGGTCACTCTGACAGAGCTCCAGAGTTCCTCTGTGGAGATGGGAGAAACTTCCAGAAGGACAACAAACTCTGCAGAACTCCACCAATCAAGCCTTTACGGTAGAGTGGCCAGATGGAAGCCACTCCTCAGTAGTGACAGCCCACATGACAGCCCACTTGGAGTTTGCCAAAACGCATCTAAAGGACTCTCAACCATGAGAAACAAGATTCTTTGATCTGATGAAATTAAGATTGATCTCTTCGGCCTGAATGCCAAGTGTCACGTCTGTAGGAAACTTGGTACCATCCCTACGGTGAAGCATGGTTGTGGCAGCACCATGCTGTGGGGATGTTTTTCAGCGGCAGGGACTGGGAGACTAGTCAGGATTGAGGGAAAGATGAACGCAGCAAAGTGCAGAGACACCGTTGATGAAAACCTGCTTCAGAGTGCTCAGGACCTCAGACTGGGTCGAAGGTTCACCTTCCAACAGGACAACGACCCTAAGCACACAGCCAAGACAACACAGGAGTGGTTTTCGGGACAAGTCTCTGAATGTCCTTGAGTGGCCCAGCCAAAGCCCGGACTTGAGCCAGATCGAACATCACTGAAGAGACCTGAAAATAGCTGTGCAGCGACGCTCCCCATCCAACCTGACAGAGCTTGAGAGGATCTGCAGAGAAGAATGGGAGAAACTCCACATATACAGGTGTGCCAAGTTTGTAGCATCATACCCAAGAAGACCCAAGGCTGTAATCGTTGCCAAAGGTGCTTCAACCAAAAACTGAGTAAAGGGTCTGAATAGCTATATAAATGTGATATTTCCGTTTTATAATTTGTATAAATTTGAAGAAATTTCAAAAATACTGTTTTTGCATTGTCATGATGGGGTATTGTGTGTAGATTGATGAGGAAAAACAACAATCTAATACATTTTAGAACAAGGCTGTAACATAACAAAATGTGGGAAAAGTTACGTGGTCTGAATACTTTCTGAATGCACTGTTCATAAACTAATGAAAGAGATATGCACCTAGAAACAATCAGTATCCCAAACCTTAGGTATAGATGTCACTGATTCAAGGTACGTCTAACTTTACACCCAACTGTTCCTCCCCTTGTCTTCGTATACGTGTAGGATCTGATTGACAGCTGGCTGGTGAGTGGCAGTAGTGAGCATTCGATCCTTTGGACCAGGGAGTATCAGGTCTCTGTGGAGCTGTCGGTTACCAGAATGGATTCCAGTCCTCGCTCCAGTACCATCCCAACAGGTGGTGCTCTCTCCAGCAACGGCGATAAGAACTACCAGTGTCCTCAGATTCCTCCTGAGACTGAGACTCCCCCCTTTCTTGGAATTCCCCCTGAGACAGGGCACACCCGTTCAATGTCCCCTAGGGGAGGGGTCAGGTGAGATAGGTGATATGGGGTGAGGGCGGGGGGAGGGGGAGTTGGGCAAGGGGTTGGGCGAGGAAGGAAATAGAAAAGGTATGGGGTCACACTCAGGCCATCTATACATAAGGTAGATGATACTAGGTGTAAGAGGTTTTTGGGAGGATATAGAAGAGTGAAGGATGACTGTCAGAGAGGTAAAGTGATGGTATAGTCACCACAGTGAGGGTCGGTGTGTGTGTGTCTTTGTACATATGTGTGTGTGCTATACACAGGGATCAAGAGGTGGGTCTAACGGGAGGTCACGCATGCTTTGTGTCCCCCAGGGAGTCGTGCTGTGTGGGGTTAGACAGACAGAGGGCAGAGAGTGGTGCCTGGTGCCTGGCCTGTGTTGGAGACTGGAGGTGCAGTTCCCGGGCGCCACACAGCTGAGCTCATGAAACACTATGCCGTCCCCCTGGCCGGGGGTGGGGCGTGGGGGCCGAGTGGAGAGGGCACCTTGGCCATCAATCACCCAGGGAGGGGTTGGGACCCACGCCCCACGGATCAGCTCGACAGGCAGGAGGAACCAGGGGGGAACAGGGGCCAAGGCCACATGAAAGGCATCGAGTGTCACCCCTCAGCATGGGGGGGGGGGGGGGGGGGGGGGAGGAAGGGGGATAACAACCAGAAGGTGTGGTGCCGCGTAACTGGAGAGATGAAGGAGCACAGAGACAAAGAAAGGAGAGGAGACGCAACAGGGGAGGGCAGGGGAGGGACACGACAGAGGGGTGAGAGGCCTATAAAACAAGAGGTCAAGCAGGACACTGGAGAGGCACAGAGAGAGAGAGAGAGAGAGAGAGACCCAACCAAATCATGAGAAAACAAAAAGATAATTTCTTGACACATTGGAAAGAATTTTTGTACTTTAACTATTTGCACGTCGTTACAACACTGTATATTGCCATAGTGTAATGAGTGTAATGTTTACTGTTAATTTTATATTGTTTATTTCACTTTTGTTTATTATCTATTTCACTTGCTTTGTAAATGCCCTTTGAATTGAATTGAGAGAGAGAGATGGCTGGAGAGGTGGATGTTATAGTTTCACCCCTCTGGTTTCCCCCTGTGTGGGCTCACGCACCCCTCTGGTTTCCCCCTGTGTGGGCTCACGCACCCCTCTGGTTTCCCCCTGTGTGGGCTCACGCACCCCTCTGGTTTCCCCCTGTGTGGGCTCACGCACCCCTCTGGTTTCCCCCTGTGTGGGCTCACGCACCCCTCTGGTTTCCCCCTGTGTGGGCTCACGCACCCATCTGGTTTCCCCCTGTGTGGGCTCACGCACCCCTCTGGTTTCCCCCTGTGTGGGCTCACGCACCCCTCTGGTTTCCCCCTGTGTGGGCTCACGCACCCCTCTGGTTTCCCCCTGTGTGGGCTCACGCACCCCTCTGGTTTCCCCCTGTGTGGGCTCACGCACCCCTCTGATTTGCTGTCCTTCATCCCGGCTTTCCAAAATAGAGGAAACATTTTGTTCCTGTCCTAGCCTGTGGGAAAGAGAAATGAGGGAGAGAAAGAAAGAGAGAAAGACTCCACGGCTATTAATACAATTCCACCTAAAAGCTTCCCTGTCCTCCCACTCAGAGGAAGCTCCTAAAGTGAACATGTTTTAGGGCCTGCATGCATGGTCAGCAGGGGAAAAGGGGGAGCAGACCGTGGAATGAGAGACAAGGGAAAAGGAGTAAAAAAGTAGTAAAAAAGCTCTGTGAGTGTTAACCTCTCTGCCCTCCCGTCACCCACTACCATTGTGAGATTCTGAGATGAACTCACCCATGTAGGGCCGTTCTGCAGCATGCAGACTCCCAGGAAGAGTGTTCCTATCGGCCTCAGTCCTCTCTTCTACCCCCCATTTCAACTATTTGCACATTGTTACAACACTGTACATAGCCATAATATAACATTTGAAATGTCTCTATTCTTTTTAAACTTTTGTGAGTGTAATTTTTACTGTTCGTTTCACTTTTGTTTATTATCTAGTTCACTCGCTTTAGCAATGTAAACATATGTTTCCCATGCCAATAAAGCCCATAGAATGGAATTGAATTGAGAGAGAGAGATTGATAGGCCCTTGAACTCGTCACCTCACATTATATGTTACTACAGCCTGGCCTCCTGGACAACAGCACTTTATATTCCACGTGTCTTAAATGTTTCCATGCTTTCTCCCAGCCAAGCGTCGGTCAGAAGTCATTTTATGTCTCTGCTATGGTTCCAGTGTTCTGGCCAGGAGTAGTGTGATCCACCCAGACAGGGCTGCATGCGTGTTGGCAGGAGTTACCCTGGGTGAGACGACGGGCCGGCGAGCGGCACCCAGACACACGTTCAGCTCAGACTGTCTAGTGATGACAGACAGGCAGCAGACACACCAGGTACAAGTCAGAGTCCATCAGGAGTCAAGCCCTGACACACTCACTCAAACACAAAGGTTTAGTATTGTGATACAATAGAGGACTGTATTGGTTGTTCCAAACAATGCGTAATACACAGACTCATTTCATTATACCTTCATTCATTTGTATCAATGTAACAATTGCAAAGGTTTGGTTGAACCTTCATGCTTTTTGAGAACTTGGCTTGCAGCTAGACGTAAACAAACAAAAATGTATTTCATGAGTCATTAGATATTTTACCAAGAGTGCAAACTGAAGCAATGGAAGGAAACGTAAGGCAGGTGAATTGCCTGGCTATGCCCCCTCTCACCCCACCTCCTGCCACAGTGCAAGTGTACCCTCCTCGGGGTAGCCTAAGCCAGGCACAGGGAAAAAGAAGGGTAAACATGGGGTCATGTACCACTACCCCTGATGTTAGACTGACTAGGCTCCCTCTCTACTGCCAATTATGTTTTCATGCTTAGCATTTGTAATAGAGAGGATTTCTATAGAAATGATGTCTTAACAGTGACATGTACTTGTTTGAGAGAGATACTGTTGAGCTGATATTGTGTAATTGTCACTTACAATATACAGTGGGACATCAAGTTTGTTTTATGACATGAAATGACAGCCATTTATTCATTTAAATACCTACAGCATAATAAAATGAAACATTACACTTTTGAATGATGTGCATCAACTGAAATGTATGCTTTTACACACAAAACAATGTACATAAAGAACACTGCATACCATGCACATTCTGATAGTCAAAGCCACAAGGAGATTCCTTGAAAAATGATTTACTTCAGATTTACAGCAAACGTGTTTTGTATGAAGGAAATCAAAACTTTCAAAACTCTCACTGCCTAAATAAATGCATATTTTTCATAGCCTGCCCAGAGTTCCAGAATCAAAATCATGTGTTGCATTTTTTGGGTACACATATTTTGGGTAACCAGACAATATTTCAAAAATCAATATTAGTCACACACCTCTCATATTAGATTTGTTGTCAGGGGTGCGTTAGGTAACCATTACATGCTTTTTAAAGAGAGCACCTGTGACACATAAATCTGCAACAAACTCCGAGACCAGTATGTTACATTTCTAATAAGCGTCACTGAGCAGGGAGCAGTTAGTGAAAAAGAATGGCTACTGTATGGGTCTGTAATCAGAGCCAGCTGTGTCCGGCCATGTGGGCTACACTCCGCTCTGCTATGGGAGGGGAGCGTGTTACTGGAAGATTTGCGCCAGGGAAAAGCTGGCAGGCACATCATAAATCCAGCTCGTTGGGTTAGGTTGCATTTGGAGGAGGCCCGAAACAAGCAAATTGACTTTTGATTAGTGAAAAATCCCTTCCCAGCGCACGGCACGCATTGGATGGGTCTCTATGGGTTTCTCTTCTACAATGCTGCAGCACACCAGCCGTCTCTCTCAAGCAGGGCAGAATGATTATCTCCTGTCTAGCCTGCCCTGCCACCAATCACACACTTCCCAGGATACTTAGAGGCTTAACAACATTTGACATGATGTAGTTTGGAGAGAAATGGATGAGAACGAAGACAACATCAAAACGTAATTTCTCAATAGTTAACATTGCCTTGGTTGATCATTAATATGTTACTACAGAATACTGTAGTTTGTTTGTTGAGTAACGACAGCCAAACTCTGAGATATGGATATGAAGTAGTTGTAAGGATATGATGGAGTACTAGACATGTGTACAGGGAGACAAGGAGGAAGAGCCACCACAGGAGAACAGGACCTAACAAAACCAGAGCACAGGAACCAAACAGTAACTCTGTGAAATGGAGTGACATTTTATGGCGCATCCCACATAAAAAAATACCGTTGTGTACTATGGCATAAATACTATGTTATTAACTGTATTAACTGTATTTACTGTAGTAAGTATTGTAGTGTTTCCAGTTAACTATATTATAAATACTGTAGTAAAAGAAAACTGTAGCATATACTATAGTAATTACTGTAGTGATTTTACAGATTGTAGTATTTACTGTAGTGTTTTTGCAGACATTACTGCAGTATTTAATATAGTGTTTCTGTTTTATTATCTTTGACAAGGAGGCTTTCTCATTCAGGAAACCTACTGGTAAAATAGCATAAAAGCAAATGTTCCATAACCTACCTACCTACCTACCTACCTACCTACCTACCTACCTGCCTGCCTGCCTGCCTGCCTGCCTGCCTGCCTGCCTGCCTGCCTGCCTGCCTGCCTGCCTGCCTGCCGGTCGGTCGGTCGGTCGGTCGGTCGGTCGGTCGGTCGGAAGGAAGGAAGGAAGGAAGGAAGGAAGGAAGGAAGGAAGGAAGGAAGGACTGGGGTCTGAACAGATAGTTCAGAGCTTCTGCTTTTTTCTATAACCTGTAGGGAACACAATATATGGTATATACTTGGCATGTATGTTTCTCACATATGGGTGGCACAAATTGTGACATGGGGGAGGGAATGGGCGGGGTATATGAAAATGAAATACTGTAGAATTTACTTTAGTTAAAAAAGTGTAGTGTTTTTGTCGACTGTAGTGTTTTTGCAGACATTCCTGTTGAATTTACTATAATATTCTACAGTGTAATACAAAATTCTACAGTAAGTACTCCACATGTTCGAGTGATACTACAGCGTGTAATAGTATTCTACGGTATTCTACAGTTTACTACAGAATTCTATAGTACAGTAAGTGCTGTAGTATTCTATAGTAAGCTGTAGTATTTTTTCATGAGAGTAAAAACTGCCCCCAAAAGGATTTGTCTCCTTCTCTGCTTAAATGATTAAAGAAGCCAAAAACGAACTATACACTATCAGTCTTTCTCTCGCCGCACCGCAAAGCACCGCATGCAAACATGTGAAACTCTGTGGATGCATGAAAAAGAAAGGCAAAAGAACATTCCTATCCGAGCAATCGCTGTAAGCACTACATCATGTTTATTAACACCCTTAAATCACAGCCGTTGTGGGGGGGGGGGGGTTAGAGGAGGGGACTGGGGTTGATAAGAACACTCTTCCTGGGAGTGCAGAATGGCCCTACATGGGTGAGTTCATCTCAGAATCTCACAATGGTAGTGGGTGACGGGAGGGCAGAGAGGTTAACACTCACAGAGCTTTTTTACTACTTTTTTACTCCTTTTCCCTTGTCTCTCATTCCACGGTCTGCTCCCCCTTTTCCCCTGCTGACCATGCATGCAGGCCCTAAAACATGTTCACTTTAGGAGCTTCCTCTGAGTGGGAGGACAGGGAAGCTTTTAGGTGGAATTGTATTAATAGCCGTGGAGTCTTTCTCTCTTTCTTTCTCTCCCTCATTTCTCTTTCCCACAGGCTAGGACAGGAACAAAATGTTTCCTCTATTTTGGAAAGCCGGGATGAAGGACAGCAAATCAGAGGGGTGCATGGGCCCACACACAGAGAAAACTAGAGGTGAAACTATAAGCTCTCTCTCTCTTTCTCTCTCTCAATCAACAGAGCTCCATGCAGCAGCAACTCCAGGGCCCCAGGCAGGGCGCTCTGTGTGGGCTTGAGGCTGGGCCCAGGGAGCCAGAAGCAGGGCGGTAAATTCACACACATGCCTCTCCAGCATCACGCTTCCTGCCACTCTATAACCCCTGTCTGAAATTACGACCCAGTACACTGTTAGTCTCCCCAGCTACAAATAGCTGATAACGCTACTTTTCTAAACGGGGCACTGCCCACCACAACTGCTCATTAGGAACATGATACCGGACATGTTCATTGAGGTGCTGGTAGAGAATATAATATATTATAAGAGTGATGGATTGAAATCTGCCACACAAGTTCTACCCTTGATTTGTCCTTGTTTGGAGCCTATGTAGGGGAGAATGGGGTAAGTTGAGAATTTTTTCCATTCAGCATCACTCCGTCAAAGGAAATATAGTATTCTTTCTAACGAAGATATGTACATACAGTATATTTCAGGATGTTGTGTATCCCTGGAAATAATCAGAATTCAGGGTATGGGGTAAGTTTAGCCACAGGACAGGGTTAGTTAAGCCGCCTACAAATTCCTGTACTGAATGAAATATTACCACTATCTTTTTAAAACCATGTCTATCTTTATTTCCCAAACACAATTCAACAGAATTACAATAACTTTTTTGTCTTTGAATAATTTTAAGTATTTCATTTATTATTTTTTTACATTTAACCTTTATTTAACTAGTATTGTATCTTTTAACACAGGCTTAACACCTAACAAACACATCGTACTTTTTAACATAGGCCAGGACCTGTTGTTACCTCATCTCCCAGCGATAATACCTTGCGTTACGTCTGGGAAGAAAACACTTTATTTTCTCATCTTGCCATTGGCTCAACTATTGGTTCAATTTACCTGAGGCAAACATTTTGACTATATTAGCCCACACAGATACACAGATACACTTTTATGCTAGGTTTAGGACCTCATTTTGAGCTTACAGAGACCACAGCTGATGTATATATCACTCTCTAAATGATCTACTTTGATTTACATACAAGCATCATAAAACCCCTAACACAATACATTCGTTTGACTATTGTTTTTAGACCTAACTTGCTTACCACTTTTTCCATGTGGTTTCTTCCTTCACAGACTCCATGAAATGATGACCTCTTCCTAAATATTTGGTCAAATTATACATTTTGTGTATGGTTTCATAGAAACAAAGGTGGCTCAACCTATCCCCTTTGGCTCAACTTACACCAATCTCCCTATAATAAATGGTTGAATATCAGTCGGTCTTGGTAAATTGGTTAAACAAAAATGTGCCCTTTGTATTACCTGCCTCAAGTATTTGAACCAACTAATGACTTGTAGAATGATTTCTAACAAGAAAACAAGTTAGCTAATATTGAGAGTGCACCTGTCAGTTCCCTGTCTGATGCCAAAGGCACTCTACCATCGTGTCCAGGCTTGTGGACAGGGTTGTGGAGTTGAGGCAAATTAATGGTTGGGACTCAGGGTCTTAGTGTCCTGCCTTGGATGGATGAATGGTCTTACAGGGGTCAGTGGGTCAGGGTGAGAGGCAGAGGCAGAGGGAGAGAGGCTGTCCTGGGCCTGGCTGGACTGGGCTCGGCTAGGGTTGGGTGGGGGTCCTGGCTTGTAAGAGTTCAATCAGATCATCTGGGCCAATCTGTTCCAGACGGGGTATGTGACACATTATTGGATCCAGACCTGACACTGCCTTTGTGTATATTACATTACCAGACACCAGTCTTACTTAAGCTTCATTACCTCCCCACCCCTCCCTCCACACAGAGAGAGAAGGAGACAGCAGTGGAAAAAGTATTCAATTGTCATACTTGAGTAAAAGTAAAGATACCTTAATAGAAAATGACTCAAGTAAAAGTGAAAGTCACTCAGCAAAATACTACTTGAGTAAAATTCTAAAAGTATCTGGTTTTAAATGTACTTAAGTACAGTGGTGGAAAAGTACTAAATTGTCATACTTGAGTAAAAGTTAAAGTAAAGTAAATCCTATACATCAAATTCCTTGTATTACGCAAACCAGACGATGCAATTTTCTTGTTATAAAAATGTACAGCCAGGGGCACACTCCAACACTCAGACATAATTTACAAACCCATTATTTGTGTTTAGTGAGTCCACCAGAACAGAGGCAGTAGGGATGACAATGCGTTATATTGATAGGTGCGTGAATTGGACCATATTGCTGTCCTGTCTGAGTATCCAAACCTTTTGTGTATCAGGGAAAATGTATATATTTTCTTTAGAAATGTAGTGGAGTAAAAGGAAAAGATGTCAAACAATGCAAATGGTAAAGTAAAGTACAGAAACCCCAAAAAGCAAACTAAGTATTTTTACTTTACACCACTGGAGGTAGAGGGATTTGCCGAATACAACAGGCGTAGACCTTACAATGAAATGCTTACTGACGAGCCCTTAACCAACAATGCAATTTAAAAAAATACAGATAAGAATAAGAGAGAAAAGTAAGAAGTAATTAAGGAGCAGCAGTGAAATAACAATAGCAAGACCATATACAGGGGCTACCTATACAGAGTCAATGTGCGGGGGCACTGGTTATTTGAGGTAGTATGTACATGTATGTAGAGTTATTAAAGTGACTATGCATAGATGACAACAGAGAGTAACAGTGGTGTAAAGAGGGGGTGAGGAGAGGGGGGCACTGCAAATAGTCTGGGTAGCCATTTGCCTAGATGTTCAGGAGACTTATGGCTTGGGGGTAGAAGCTGTTTTGAAGCCTCTTGGACCTAGACTTGGCGCTCCGGTTCCGCTTGCCATGCGGTAGCAGAGAGAACAGTCTATGACTAGGGTGGCTGGAGTCTTTGACAATTTTTAGGGCCTTTCATTGACACCGCCTGGTATAGAGGTCCTGGATGGCAGGAAGCTTGGCCTCAGTGATGTACTGGACCGTTCACACTACCCTCTATAGTGCCTTGCGGTCGGAGGCCGAGCAGTTGCCATACCAGGCAGGGATGCAACCAGTCAGGATGCTCTCGATGGTTCAGCTGTAGAACATTTTGAGGATCTGAGGACCCATGCCAAATCTTTTCAGTCTCCTGAGTAGGTTTTGTCTTGCCCTCTTCACGACTGTCTTGGTGTGCTTGGACCATGTTAGTTTGTTAGGGATGTGGACACCGAGGAACTTAAAGCTCCACTGCAGCCTCGTCGATGAGAATGGGGGCGTACTCGGTCCTCTTTTTCCTGTAGTCCACAATCATCTCCTTTGTCTTGATAACGTTGAGGAAGCGGTTGTTGTCCTGGCACCACACGGCCAGGTCTCTGACCTCCTCCCTATAGGCTGTCTCGTTGTTGTCGGTGATCAAGCCTACCACTGTTGTGTCATTGGCAAATTTAATGATGGTGTTGGAGTCGTGCCTGGCCATGCAGGGAGGTGTTTAGTCTCAGGGTCCTTAGCTTAGTAATGAGCTTTGAGGGCACTATGGTGTTGAACACTAAGCTGTAGTCAGTGGATAGCATTCTCACATAGGTGTTCCTTTTGTCCAGTTCCCATGGTTTTGTTGAACAATATAGATCACTTTCGTTCCCGATTCCGATTCTGTTCCTTGAAAATGTTCTTTATTTCCAGTTTTCTGTTCTGTTCCCTGAACCGGTTCCAACTCATGGGAACAGGTGAACTCGGCTTGACCGGGAGAGAATCTGACGAATGCTGCTGTGAGGGGAAAAGCCTGAGTAATGCAGTGGTTCTGTGTGGAGACAGACAGACGGACGTACTGGAGCATTGTGGAGCGCGGTTCCCAGTCACACTCTGGGGAGGGACAGCCCAGACTGGAGACCCAGCCAGCGGCCCTGGGCTCAGCTCAACCTTCATACAGCCCAAACAGCCGCACAAACAGCCAACATACACACACAGCCAACATACACACACAGACACATAGACAGACTGATACACACAGACAACCAAAGCGATTTCAGGACGTAGCACCGCCCCGTGGAGGTGTATTCAATTGATCTGAGAAATATCAAATGTTTGTGTTTGAGGATTTTCAAAAGGAACTGAAGTCTCAACTGATGGGGTTGCCATGCCGTTGAATGTTGAAAAGTGATGCTATTCCATAAATTTTCCCCTTCACTTCAAAGAAGGCATCCGATCAGCCAACATCAGTGCAGCAGACAATAACATAGCTAACGTTACCTTGCTAGCTAGCTAGCGAACTACATTTGTTTATCTAAAACAATATTTAGCTAGCTTTCATAATATGCTGGCTAGACATTCCAAAGCATTCCAGAGCCAGCTGCTATCTGGCAATGCCATTTGTAACTTTGCAAGCTAACTAACTTCCGCAGAGTCTAACGTGACTAACATTATGTGTTCTATTTAGAGTCTGATTGCATCATCTGCAGCGGCATCACCAGGAACTAGTGTAAGTCACCTTCTAAAATCTTACTAAAATCTACTAAAGGCTTAGTTGATTGTTCATGCAGGCTTGAAGTCTAAATTGGACAAAAATAGATTTTAGTAAGGAGGGGATGGTGTGGGTGACTGAATGGTGTCTCTATGGGGGTGGGTATTGTCTGAAGGTTAGCATGCATGATCTATTGACAGGAATAGATTCTTTAGGAAGAATTTAACTTCTTGAAACTGTTCAACTATGTCTTTCTCTCTGAGTCAACTACTCACCACATAGTATGTGTTGCAGTGCTAGCTAGCTGTAGCTTATGCTTTCAGTACTATTAATTCTCTGATCTTTTGATTGGGAGGACAACAGCACAATACCCTCTTGACAAAACAAAATCACAAATACGCTAAACTGTCTACAAAACAAGTGCTCCTCAAACATTTCACACCATTACAATCAGGTCTTTGGCATGGGGGAGAGGTGCTGTTAATATACTCTTCTAGCCTATTCACTCTATTTTTGGCAGTGCTTGTCTACTCAAAAGCACAACTGTAGGTGCTCATACACAACAATACTCGACTAGACTGTGTACAAGTCAAGCACCCTCAAACTTTTCACATCTTTGCTAACAGCCCATCTCAGTGCCCCTCTATTGACTCTAAGTGGAACAAAGCACATACCAGTCTACTGTACCCTTTTTTGTTTACAGATGAACATTGTTTATTGTATGGTTATGCATCTTCATGATCAGTCTTCATTTTTTACTTGCAGTACATACTGCAAGAGGTCGAAGCAGTGGGTGGTGAAGAACATCACCAAATCCTGCTAAACCAGCTGCAATTACCCATACACAAGAAGATTTTCACCAGCTGAAGAACATTCTGGAACCTGCCTGGAACATTCAACCAACACAATATACAACATCCATATTCAGCTAGACTGATGTTGTAGTATAATATAGAATGCCTAGTATTCTCACAACTGCATTGTGGTTTATATATACAGTATATATATATTGCTAGCTGTTGTAGATATATGTATAATGGTGCTTTATATAATATGTTTTACAAGTGTACTGACAAGTGACAAAACATTTTCAGAAACCAATAAAGTGTTGAATTCAACTTCTGAATCAATTACTTTTGAAATTCATGAAATGTATTTGGTTAAACTGGCTTTAATCTAAAACAAATGATGCAAGGAGTTTGTGTATTATTTAAACTTTAACCTGTTTGGGCTGCAGGGGCAGTATTGAGTAGCCTGGATAAAAGGTGCCCATTTCAAACGGCCTCGTACTCAATTCTTGCTCGTACAATATGCATATTATTATTACTATTGGATAGAAAACACTCTCTAGTTTCTAAAACCGTTTGAATTATATCTGTGAGTAAAACAGAACTCATTTTGCAGCAAACTTCCTGACAGGAAGTGGAAAATCTGAAATCGATGCTCTGTTCTAGGGCCTGCCTATAAATGTCCTTGATATATATCAGTATACATGCACTTCATACGTCTTCCACTAGATGTCGACAGGCAGTGAGAGAAGAAATGGAGTGTATAACTTGATCTGGGGTCGAATAAAAGCTCTTTGTATGACGTGTCACCAGTTTCCTGTTTTCTGGAGCGCGCGAGAAGGGACCTGGTATTGCCTTCTGTAAAGCTGTCGTTATAGACGACTAATATCTCCGGCTTTGTTTTTTCAATATAGTTTTGTTTTTTCAATATAGTTTTATTAGATTATTGAAATTTATTCGTGACGTTAGGCGTGTTGCGTTGTGTGCCTTTGTTCAGGAAGGAGAGCTTAGCGCCACTTTGCTAGCTTTCCGTGCTAATTGACTGGAGAAGAGGACATTCTAAATCCAAACAACGATTGTTCCCGACAAAGGACCCCTTGTACAACATTCTGATGAAAGATCATCAAAAGTAGGACCCATTTTATGATGCTATTTCATATATCTGTCGAACATGTGAAATAGTCGTTTGCGCCCAGAGTTTGGGCACTCTCTCGCTATACCTAAGCTGGATGTCGTAATGAAGTTATTTTTAGAATTCTAACACGGCGATTGCATTGCGATTGCTACGTTAGCACAATGTATAACCACTGATTTCAGCTCTAAATATGCACATTTTCGAACAAAACATAAGTGTATGTATAACCTGATGTTATAGGACTGTCATCTGATGAAGGTTTATGAAGGTTAGTGAAAATTAATATCTTTTGCTGGTTTATTCCCTATCGCTAACGTGCCTATTGCTATCGCTAACGTGCCTTGATGAATGAATGCGGTAGTGTGGTAGGCTATTGTAGTAAGCTAATATAATGCTATATTGTGTTTTCGCTGTAAAACACTTAAAAAATCGGAAATATTGGCTGGATTCACAAGATGCCTGTCTTTAATTTGCTGTACACCATCGATTTTTCAGAAATGTTTTATGATGAGTATTTAGGTATTTGACGTTGGTGTCTGTAATTACTCTGGCTGCTTCGGTTCTATTTCTGACGGTAGCTGTGATGGTAGCTGCATTGTAAAACTGATTTATACCTCAAATATGCACATTTTTCGAACAAAACATAGATTTATTGTATAACATGTTATAAGACTGTCATCTGATGAAGTTGTTTCTTGGTTAGTTTGGTCCTCCTCTCTTCCACGTTACGACGATCATGACAATAGCAGTATGCAGCATTTCCCCTTGGATACAAAGAAGTTGATGCTAAGGAGTATTTCTTTCTGTAATAAAGCTTGCTCCCCAGAGGGTGGGCCTGGCTGTCAAGTGGGTGTGCCTATGCCCTCCAAGGCCCACCCATGGCTGCACCCCTGCCCAGTCATGTGAAATCCATAGATTAGGGCCTAATTCATTTATTTCAAATGACTGATTTCTTAAATATACTTATAATAAATACTACAGTTCTACAAAGGGAAAACTTGCATATGGTGTGTTTGGGTGGTGCAATGAGGTGTTCGGAGTCACTTTGATACAAGGGGTGATTGTGGTTATGGCACCTTTCACATCTTCTCTTGAGGCATCAACTTCTTTATATCCAAGCGGTATTATCTGTTAGAGAAAGATGAAAATGCCTTTAAACATTCATGGGCAATCGTTGTGTACTGTCTGTATTCCTACTGTAGCAGCATGGTGTAGAATATTACTCCAAGATTAATATGAGTTATAAAGCCAAAGTCCTTCCTGTCACGCCTGGTCCAACTGTCCCTCTCTGGAGCTGGAGGGCGCCAGGTGGCCAACCATTACACACACCTGTCACCATCATTACGCGCATTAACACTCACTGGACTCACCTGTCCTCCTTCACTTTGTTGATTGCCTTCCCTATTTCTGTCTGCTTCCCCGTTTGTTCCCTGTGTCAGCATTAATGTCCTTATGTTCATGTCCAGACGCTGTCCTGTCCTATGTCCGTTGCTAATTAAATGTTCACTCCCTGTACTTGCTTGTCATCTACCAGCGCCGATCCTTACAGAATGCTGACACCACTAAAAGAAGCATCAGAGAGCTTTTGTTTTGGTTGGTGACCTCGGCTCTGGGTGCCGTCGTCGAGGGAACCGGGAGTGCCTTAGCTAGCTCGTCGGGCTTTCACGTCTTAGCTGGCTCAAGAGGTCTTCTTGCCTCGGTGGGCTAGGCAGGCGCCCACCCCACGTCATGCTTCAGTTGCACCATCAGGCTCCCACGCCTCAGCCGGTTCGTCTGGCTCACACGCCTCAGTGGGATCGTCGGGTTTTCAAGCCTCAGTCGGATCGTCAGGCTCCCATGCCTCAGCCGGCTCGCCAGGCTCCCATGACTCTGTTGGTTCATCGGGCTTCTACGCCCCAGCCGGCCCGCCAGGCTTGCCCGGGTGGCGCCCCTAGACGGGGAGGGGTACTGTCACGCCCGCTCCCGCTCTCCCTCTCTGGAGCTCGAGGGCACCAGGCTGCCCTTCATTACGCACACATGTCACTGTCAATGCTCATTACCACTCCCTGGATTCACCTGGACTCGTTCACTTTGTTGATTGCCTTCCCTATTTCTGTCTGCTTTCCCATTTGTTTCCCTGTGTCAGCATTAATGTCGTTATGTGTTCACGTCCAGATGCTGTCCTGTCCTGTTCCATGTCCGTTGCTAATTAAATGTTCACTTCCTGTACTTGCTTCTCATCTACCAGCGTCTATCCTTACACTTCCTTTACTCTTCCCCATCATCATCAAAACATTTCTACAGTTTTTCTCCCAATGAGAGGCACTGAGGCTAGCTAGGCTAGTTAGCTAACTAGCTATAACTTTAGATTACAGTACAATTTATGTATAGAAAACTCAGTTAGCTAGCTAAATAGCTAGCTGAACTTGGCTAGCTTGGCTTGAAGTGGTACTAGTAAAACCCGTTATGACCGAATCAATCACCAAATTGCACTGTACTGAACAACACTGCCTCATGTAAAAAGAAAGGTTATAATGCTAGCTAGCTACCGACAGAAAAACAACTTACTCATTTGTCATTTGCCCTCCTGAGTGCTTGTCCAGCTGATGTAGGCTGCAACCTACATCAGTGTATCTCAACACCCTTCAGTGTATTCTGGCTCAAATAAATAGGGCTGTATGTTCCTATATAAAATTGCATTAAAAAATGTTTCATCATCCAGCTCTTCTTGGAAAGAGGAATCATCGGAAGCAGCCATTGTAGCTAATTATTTTGCAATCTAGGATAAACAGTGCAAGGTAACATAGCTCCAGTGAACCAGTAAACTAGTACCGCCCCCGTTTTGAAAAGCCTGCCTTCGAGGGTGGAAACAAGGAAGTAGGGCTCCCGTCAGGCTATAGTCTTTACAAAGCCAGGGAAAATGAGTCAACCTACAGTATATCATTTGCAGATAAGAACATCGTTGAGACAAGTCCAATGGCGTTATTGAACAAGGAAAACCATATCTACTCGCTGCTAGTGTGATCGTGCAATCGGCGAAACACAAAGGCCACAGTAATTGCTACAAAACGTTACTTCATTAATTTTATGATCAGACAGTAGGCTCAATCAACCAATGACGTGATTGGTTGAACTCTCTCGGCATAAAAAAAAATAATACAGCTGTAGTGCATAATTATGTCTGAAAAACCCTCGAATCAATCAGAATTATGTAGGGAGACTGGAAAAACAACTCAAATAGTGTCTAGTGGGGAAGTTTCCCTTTAATGTGGAGGCCCACTCTCTCAGAGTGTCCGGAGAGTACAGTCATAGAGTACTGGGGGACATGTTAAACACTGGCTGCATTTTGCTCAACATTTATGCATACTCAGAGAAAGGTGAAAAGTAGACCCTGGTTTTTAATGACCTGGGACATGCATTGAAATGTAAATCATTTTTAACTGCCTTCCTGGGATTCAGCCCCTTAGTCTGGATTTAAGGAAATCTCAAGCTTTCATTAAAAACCCACATAATTTTTCTGTAAAGTAACAATGTTAATCTCATATAAGGGCCGGAGCATGTGTGCTACTATTGTGTGATACCATCTGTGTGCTCGGACATGGAACGGTGTATAACAGGGTGAGTGGAGTGCATGGGGGTAAGTATATCTGCTATTCACCAGTCTCTCTTCACACTTCCAGAAATTATGCTTTTTGCCTTTCCGGGGACTGAAGGAAAGGGGTTTTCATCTGGTTTATGTACAGCAATCTCTGTTGAGGGTCTACTCACTGTACGATGATGTGACAATGTATACATTAAAAGCTTCCAGTAATGACAATTTAATGCTGATCTCTGGAGAAACTGGCTGGCTGGAGATAGTCTGGCCGAAGGGAGGATATTCAGCTATTCATACAGATTATGAATCAACATTGACTACATTTACATGTTAGGCCACAGAGTTTGTGAGTTACTTTCTTATGATGGAACAAGAGCTCTTTTGGGTGCGGCAGGATGTAAGTTGAGCAGGAAGAGGAAAAAATAAGAGGTTTCTCTGACTCCGAAACCGCAGTTTTACAAATGTGCCAAATTCATGCTATGCATGTCATTCATGAACATTTCATTAATATATATTTAGTTACATATTATTTTAGCAGATTTTTTTCTGTTGAGCCACATAATCTGCACAACTCTACCTCAACTTTTTTTCAAAATCGGAATTGTGTCAGATCATAATCTCCTAAACTGCAACGCTTGCGAGGCAGGCATCAGTCAGTGATCTGCCTAGTTAGCCTCTCCAGCTCCACTACCTTCCAGAGCAGTATGTGTGTGTTTGGGACCAGCTGAATCCACCCAAAGGGGACTGGGAATGGAGCAGAGCGATGTTGCTCATAGGAGAATGAGGAGGATGTGGTGGGGTGGTGGGACAGTGGGGTGTAATTTAAATAGGCAATGGCTGCAGCGCAGACAGGAAACGAAGGCTAGTTCCTGGGACAGGAGCTGAATTAGATGTTTCAGGCTCAGACCAGACTGATATCAGGAAGAGAGACTTTACGCAGGGTTGTTACTGGTAACAGTAAGGTCATTGAGAACAGCATTTCCTCTCCCCAATGGTGGGTTTCTTTAACCCAGGCTCCTCTATCTCAGTTCTCAAATCCCGCTCGAATCGATTTAAATGTCTGAAATCTATGCCCGGCTTGAAAGGGCCTCCTGGTGCTGCCCTTTCTGAATGCTTGTATCCACTTTTTCCATTCTGGATGCTTTGATATGAAGTTTTTGGGGCAGTTTCATCCGATGGAAGGAAGTCCAAGTTGAAAAGGAAAATAATGATTTTAATATTAGATCAAAATTGGGGATAAGAATATCTTGGTCTTAGTCTGAAGCTGTATTGGTTTTGATTTAAAGCAGACCCTATCACAATATCGTACTCTGAGCCTTTCCACCTAACCTCCCACATGCCATTGCGCTGGCAGTGCAGTCCTAACCCAGCGAACAAGGGACGTCATGAGGACATTCAGTGATGTTCCCATTAGATCGCTTAGGGGTTTTGGCGCAACTTTATCCCTCTGACAACATTCTAAAAACATTCTAAGAGCGTTGCGTGATTGTCCTAAGGGAATGTTCTCTGGGGGACCTTTGTCTAGTTTCCTGTAAGTCCCCTTCTAGTTCACGGTTTATCCCGGGAACGTTTTTATGACATTCTTCAAATGTTTTATCATTGTTCCCATGAAAGGTTTTGTCTAGTTCCCAGTTAGTTCTGGGGACGTCCCCAAGGACGTTTTAAGGAGCTTCCACTGAAGCTCCCCTGATTTTCCCAGGTGTCCCAAACCATTATATACTGAACAAAAATATAAACACAACATGTAAAGTGTTGGTCCCATGTTTCATGAGCTGAAATTAAATATCCCAGAAATGTTCCATACGCACAAATTTGTTTACATACCTGTTTGTGTGCATTTCTCATTTGCCAAGATAATCCATTCACCTTACAGGTGTGGCATATCAATAAGCTGATTAAACAGGATGATCATTACACAGGTGCACCTTCTGCTGAGGACAATAGTGGGCCACTCTAAAATGTGCAGTTTTGTTACATAACACAATGCAACAGATGTCTCAAGTTTAGAGGGAGCATGCAATTGGCATACTGACTGCAGGAATGTCCACCAGAGCTGTTGCCAGATAATGGAATGTTCAATTCTCTACCATAAGCCGTCTCCAACGTAGTTTGAGAGAATTTGGCAGTATGCCCAACCGGCTTCTCAACCGCAGACCACGTGTAACCACGCCAGCCCAGGACCTCCACATCCGATTTCTTCACCTGCGGGATCATCTGAGACCAGCCACCCGGACAGCTGATGAAACTGAGGAGTCTTTCTATCTGTAATAAAGCTCTTTTGTGGGTAAAAACTCATTCTTACTGGCTGGGTCTGGCAGTGGCCTACTTGGTGTGTGAACTGCTGACTGCTCATCATTTGCATATAGTTGTTGACACATCAACCAGGATCAAGGGGCAGGGAAATTTGTGACTTGTTTTGGTAATCAGTGGCTGTATTGGACGGGGAGTGATGTCACCTCTCCTAGGCAATCAGCAATTAGTACAGGGAGGTGTGCTTTGCAATTAGCAATTAGTATTTGTTCTTCAGTCTCCCCTGGTTTCTCAGCACTAGCTGTAAGCAGTGGTCATGTCAGTGATGGCTTTGTCACCGAAACAAAGACGGTTCTGCCGAGTTGTTCGAGAAATGCAAGAGAATAAAGCTCCACACCACTCTCTCTCATTTGACTATCTTACCTAGTTATTTACGGATCTAATTTTGCTATTTTGGAGCTTTGTCAACAGTGTGTTTTCTATAACTGTCCCCACGCCCCTGTAGGCTTTACAGACGCTCCCCACCCCTTGGCTCCAACCCTTTAATAATTTAGTGTACTGTGCACTGTGCGCACAACCCATGTGGGATTCCGGGTCTGGAACTGCCGATCCGCGATCAAGAACGTCTAGTTCGTCTCAGCCAATGCTGCCCTTCAGTCCCTTGACATTTTGGCACTGACGGAGACATGGATCACCCCAGAGAACAATGCTACTCCAGCTGCTCTTCCTTCATCTAACTATATTTTCTTTCATAGTCCAAGAGCATCTGGTTGTGGTGGTGGTGGCACAAGTCCACTCATTTCTCCTGTGGAGATTTTCTCTTCTCCCTCGCTCATATGTCCATCTCCTGCCCATCTATTCATTTGAATTCCACACTGTCACTGACACCTGGTGCCCTTGGGGAGTTTCTCCATGAGCTTGACACCTTGATAAGTTAATTTCCTGACGACGGCTCACTGTTCTTTGTAATTGCCTTCGATTCCTTTCTTTCCCCTCATCTCTTTTGACCTTTCCCAATCCCCTCCAACTCACAAGGCAGGAAATACGCTTGACCTCATCTATTCTTTCTTTTCACCTAGGCTGTTCACATACTAATCTCACTGCAACCCCCCCCCCCCCCCCCCCCGTTCTCTGATCACTACTTTGTTTCCTCTTCTGTCTCCCTTTCCTCCAACCCTAAACACTCAGTTCCTATCCAGATGGATACACCGTTGCAAACTTCGCTCTCTCTCCCACTACTCTCTTCCATCCTCCCATCTCTCCTTTCTGGTAAATCCTTCTCCCTCCTGTCTCCTGATTCTGCCTCCTAGACCATACTCTCCTCCCTTTCCGCATCCTATGACTCGCACTGTCCCCTTTCCTCCCGGCCGGCTCGGCCCTCCCCTCTTCCTCGGTGCCTGAGTGACTCATTGCGAACTTACAGAACAGTGCTGAGTGACAATTGAGGAAAACTAAACTTCTGGAGAACCTATCATCCTTTCACGCCCTCCTCTCTACCTTCACGTCCTCTGTATCTGCTGCTGAAGCCACTTTCTGGAACTAAACTTCAAGCTTCCATCTCTAACCCTAGGAAACTCTTTTCCACCTTCTCCTCCCTACATAATCTCCCACCCCTCCCTCCCCCCTCTCTGTGGATGACTTTGTCAACTACTTTGAAAAAAAGGATGACGACATCTGCTACTCATTCACTCAGCCTATTGAGTCCACTGGTCTCACTCACACAGAACTATCCTACACCTTGATCTCTATCTCCCCTCTTTCCAGATGACATCCTGCGAATAGTGAGGTCTGGCCGTCTGACAACCTGCCCGCTTGACCCCATCCCCTCCTCCCTTCTCCAGACCATCTCTGGAGACCTTCTCCCATTCCTCACTTCCGTCATCAACTAATCCCTGACTACTGGCTGAGTCCCCTCTGACTTCAAAATGGCCCGAGTTGCACCCCTCCTCAAATCAACACTCGAGTCGTCTGACGTGAAACTATAGACACGTATCCCATCTTTCTTTTCTTTCCAAAACACTTGAGTGTGCTGTCTCTGATCAAATTTCTTGTTATCTCTCTCAGAACGATCTATTTGACCCTAACCAGTCAGGCTTCAAGACGGGTAACTCAACCGAGACTGTTCTTCTCTGTATCACGGAGGCTCTCTGCACTTTCAAAGCTGACTCCTCTGTTCTCATCCTCCTAGATCTATCATCAACAGCACTACCACAATATGCCTATACATTTGGCATTTAGGTTGTATTTTTAAAATGTGTGTGTGTGTGTGTATATATATATATATTAGGCAAGTCAGTTAAGAACAAATTCTTATTTACAATGATGACCAAAGCCGGACAACACTGGGCCAATTGGGAGTCCCTATGGGACAATCACAGCTGGATGTGATACAGCCTGGATTCAAACCAGGGACTGTAGTGACGCCTCTTGCACTGAGATGCAGTGTCTTAGACCTCTGCGCCACTCAAAAATAATTGCTTAGAGTTAAATTATGCTTTACTAGGCTATAAAGTCATTCTACAGTGCTTTTGACTAAACTTTTAGAAATTCGAGTTTGGCCAGTCTTAAGGATCATGCGGTGAGCTATGCATGCCTTGTTTGTTAATTTAGCCTAGCATATTCTCTTATATTGCCATGCTCTAATCAATCAACACATCTATTTTGTAACAAAAATATCATGGAATAAATTAGAAAATAATAGTTTGATGAATGGGAAAACAGTTACTAGGGCATATAGGCCTACCTGATGATATGCGGCTGCTGTTTAGAAAACAAATATATTTTTCTCGAATTCATTGATCAGCTCCTTCAGATGTAACTGGTTCTGTTGCAATACATTTTTACAGTTGATATACAACTTTAGCATTGTTCCAAATGTATACAATCCTCTTTTTTAACAATAGCCTGTATCAAACCTCTCTGGTGCTACAGCATGCGCTCATTCGTTGTCATAATCTGTTGTGGTATTAAAATATTCTGCTTGTCTCCAGTCATGTAACATTATGTAGAAATGCATTTATAAAATCTATATTTTTTCGGATTGCAAATACGATGATAGATTCATGCAGTGTTTTTATTATAATGGAGATCTTCTCATCCTTACCCTTGTCCATGGTGGAATGTGAACCCACAACCTTCTGGCTACTTTATCATCTAGGCTTATGCTTATAAAATTAAGAACCGTTTCTAAAACTGCATATCTCAAGGCTCTGGTCTGTCCTGGGAGTTAGGTTAAATGGTAGGCATGTACTTTTCTATCCACTTCATGTTTTTTTAAATTATTTTGGGTAAAGGGGGGGGTCACTTTTTTTTCAAGCTTTCAGGGAGGGTCGAGTTAAAATATTTTACTGAAGGGAGGCCCATCCATTTTCATTTCAGAGGTCTGATTTTCCTCCAGGTATCCCTCATTATAAATAACAGTCTGTTAGTGCTGACTTTTTTTGTCTGTTTTAATGTTATCACTAGAATTATTATTTCTATCCAATGGCAGGTTGTAAGCAAGTTGAGAAATGTCAGATGAACATCCAGTAATGGTGAGTGGGTAAATCCCTGGGGAAACCAAGTAAAAAAAAAAAAAGCCATATTGAAACCTGTGTTGTGATAATTGCGTTGTTTGCTCTACTACCTGTTAGTTCATATGCCTTACGACCATGATATATAGGTCTAAGGCCGAGACAATAACCTGTGTTGTGATAATTGCGTTGTTTGCTCTACTACCTGTTAGTTCATATGCCTTACGACCATGATATATAGGTCTAAGGCCGAGACAATAAGGAGCGGCAGAATAAATTCAACCTCACCTTTGTTTCATCACAAAATAGGAGAGCAACCTCTATCCGGTGAAGTCCACAAAGCATATTGCATGTATCAAACAGTTACATGACCTACAGCATGGTCAAGCAAGTCAATGTTTCTGTCATTTTTGAACTACTAAACAACTATTGATTTAGAACCACGGAGAGTTACCGCAAGTCGCAAAGAAAACAGGAGCTTTCTCCTCTATTCTCGCACCATTTACACTTCAACATTTCAACATCATCGAATTACATATGCTTAGTCTAATATTGAGAACTAAAAGATACCAAAAACTATTTATCCCAGTCAACGTAAGCTAAGTATGATTTGGCTGTCCATGGACAGTTCTGATTTCTCTCTCTCTTTGTGTGTGTGTGTGTGCGTGCAAGTAGAAAAATCATGTTGACTCACCCTACTTATAGAGAAACGCCAATGCCATCCTCCTCTCTTTCATCTTGACAAAACGGTCTATGACTACATACTGTACAAGGTTTTTGTTCTCCTATGCTATCTGGCTAAAATGCTTGCTCGCTAGCTTCCTTTTAAAGGGCAACAATGAGCCATCTAGTTAACATTAGGCTTCTACATCTAGCTACATATTGAACTTCCATCCTCTTAAGCCAGGGACACAATGTATGAATTTATGGTTGGATCAGAATCACCGTTATAATCATTGGCCAGTACAGATAATTAAATTAGGAAAGGGGCTATTTTAGCTAGCTAGCCACAGGAGGACAACAACACAACAAGATAAAACAATTCAAGTATTTTCTGTCATTGACGCTTTGCTCCCGATGTAGTGTGATTGGTGTGAAGCCAAATCCAAACTGGCTTCCCTTGACACTTTTTCTGGTGCGCCAGGACCATTCACAGCTGAGCTCACTCAATTTAGCTCAACGCTGATTGGCTATTATTTTATACTTTTTTTATTCAAGGGAGGCCAAATTCTCGCTGGCATCCCTTGCATTCAATGCTTCGGGCGGCAACAATGTCACACTCTTTTTGACCAGACAGCATCAGATAGATGGGCTACACATACAGAGACAGATGAGTGCTGTTTCGCTCGCTCTGATGCTTTCTCCAGTGAGATCCATTCAGCCTCTTGTGCATTTAAGGAAAATTATTAAACACAGAGAGAAAAAATATACGTTATTTGGGGAGGCCTCCCTTAGCATTCATGAATACACGTTGTAACTGACAGTTAGACTTACAGGTTATGTCGTTGTTTTGTGTTTGAATTGTTTACGTGTCCGCTGTGCAGGGAAATGATAAGACAAGCGGAACTACGTAGCTAATAACTGTTGTAACGGGGATTCTTATTGTAGCAACACACTTTTGGAGGGAAGGCAATCCCGCGCTGTGTTAGCTAAGTTTTCATGTCATCGGGTGTAGTTCATAAAGTTTGAAGCGTATATGTTAGGATGGTAACGTTATAATAATTAAGGATGAAGCGTGAATTCATGCAAGGAATAATAAGTGTGAAGTTTGATTTCCTCCCTTCTGTAATAAGCAGCCAATGAGGTATTTTTCCTTTATTCATGTGTTTAATCTAATACTGTTATAGCGCCGGCTAAACTGTTTATGTATGTAAGCACTTCAGAGTTATACCAAGCTAATAAGTCACTCGTAAGATAAGGTTGTAAGAGTATGCTTAACTGTATTTTTCATTTACTTTATAGTTCTCAAGGAAGGTGATAATTCTGACTAAATCTACAGAATAAAGCCGCCAGTTAAAATCAAGGAACGGTTGTGCTCGTGGTTACTGGAGGGAGCTACACACGTTACTGTGAACGTCTAATTCTGAGGTGAGACTGTGAGAGCTTGTCAGGTATTTCAGCAGTGCATTGTGCACTACACTATAATTCAAAATGGTAGCACATAAACTCTTTCCACTTTGTTCTATTGAAGCACTGATGAAGAATGATGTAACGGGTGTCCTCCTCCTCTTCAGACGAAGAGGAGGAGTAGGGATTGGACCAAAGCGCAGCGTGAATTGTGGACATAATGAAGTTTATTAAAGTAAAGACGAAAACCGAAAACACTTCAACAAACTACAAAATAACAAACGAACGTAGACTGACCTAAAACATGTGAACTTACATATAACACGAAGAACGCACGAACAGGTACAGACTACAACGAACGAACAAACAAACCGAAACAGTCCCGTGTGGTGCAACATACACAGACACGGAAGACAATCACCCACAAACAAACAGTGTGAACAGCCTACCTTTATATGGTTCTCAATCAGAGGAAACGTCAAACACCTGTCCCTGATTGAGAACCATATAAGGCTAATTACACCTGACCTAAACATAGAAACACAAAACATAGAACGCCCACCCCAACTCACGCCCTGACCAACTAAACACATACAAAAACAACAGAAAACAGGTCAGGAACGTGACATAACCCCCCCCCTCAAGGTGCGAACTCCGGACGCACCACCAAAAGTCTAGGGGAGGGTCTGGGTGGGCATCTGTCCACGGTGGCGGCTCAGGCTCTGGGCGTGGTCCCCATCCCACCATAGTCAAACCCCGCTTTTGTAGCCTCCTCTCAATGACCACCCTCCAAATAACCCCACCTAAATTAAGGGGCATCACCGGGATAAGGAGCAGCACCGGGATAAGGGGCAGCTCCGGACTGAGGGACGGCAGCTCCGGACTGAGGGACGGCAGCTCCGGACTGAGGGACGGCAGCTCCGGACTGAGGGACGGCAGCTCCGGACTGAGGGACGGCAGCTCCGGACTGAGGGACGGCAGCTCCGGACTGAGGGACGGCAGCACCGGACTGGATGGCGGATCCTGGCTGGCTGGCTCTGGCGGATCCTGGCTGGCTGGCTCTGGCAGATCCTGGCTGGCTGGCTCTGGCGGATCCTGGCTGGATGACGGCTATGGCGGATCCTGGCTGGATGACGGCTCTGGCTGGTCATGGCTGGATGACGGCTCTGGCTGGTCATGGCTGGATGACGGCTCTGGCTGGTCATGGCTGGATGACGGCTCTGGCTGGTCATGGCTGGATGACGGCTCTGGCTGGTCATGGCTGGATGACGGCTCTGGCTGGTCATGGCTGGATGACGGCTCTGGCTGGTCATGGCTGGATGACGGCTCTGGCTGGTCATGGCTGGATGACGGCTCTGGCTGGTCATGGCTCGCTGACGGCTCTGGCTGATCCTGTCTGGCGGAAGGCTCTGGCTGATCCTGTCTGGCGGAAGGCTTTGGCTACTCCTGTCTGGCGGAAGGCTCTAGCGGCTCCTGTCTTGCGGAAGGCTCTAGCGGCTCCTGTCTGGCGGACGGCTCTGTAGGCTCATGGCAGACGGGCGGCTTTTCAGGCTCATGGCAGACGGGCGGCTTTGAAGGCTCAGTACCGACGGGCAGTTCATGCGACGCTTGGCAGACGGACAGTTCAGACGGCGTTGGGCAGACGGGCAGTTCAGGCGCCGCTGGGCAGACGGGCAGTTCAGGCGCCGTTGGGCAGACGGGCAGTTCAGGCGCCGCTGGGCAGACGGGCAGTTCAGGCGCCGCTGGGCAGACGGCAGACTCTGGCCGGCTGAGACGCACTGTAGGCCTGGTGCGTGGTGCCGGAACTGGAGGTACCGGGCTAAGGACACGCACCTTCAGGCTAGTGCGGGGAACAACAACAGGGCACACTGGACTCTCAAGGCGTACTATAGGCCTGGTGCGTGGTACCGGCACTGGTGGTACCGGGCTGAGGGCACGCACATCAGGGCGAGTACGGGGAGAAGGAACAGTGCGTACAGGGCTCTGGAGACGCACAGGAGGCTTGATGCGTGGTGCCGGGACTGGAGGCACTGGGCTGGAGACACGCACCACAGGGAGAGTGCGTGGAGGAGGAACAGGGCTCTGGAGACGCACTGGAAGCCTGGTGCGTGGTGTAGGCACTGGTGGTACTGGCCTGGAGCGGGAAGGTGGCGCCGGAAATACCGGACCGTGCAGGCGTACTGGCTCCCTTGAGCACTGAGCCTGCCCAACCTTACCTGGTTGTATGCTCCCCGTCGCCCGACCAGTGCGGGGAGGTGGAATAACCCGCACCGGGCTATGTAGGTGAACCGGGGACACCATGCGTAAGGCTGGTGCCATGTAAGCCGGCCCGAGGAGACGCACTGGTGGCCAGATGTGTAGAGCCGGCTTCATGGCACTTGGCTCAATGCTCAATCTGGCCCGGCCGATACGAGGAGCTGGTATGTACCGCACCGGGCTGTGCACACGTACAGGAGACACCATGCGCTTTACTGCGTAACACGGTGTCTGCCCGTACTCTCGCTCTCCACGGTAAGTACAGGGAGTGGGCGCAGGTTTCCTACCTGACTTCGCCACTCTCCCTTCTATATTTTTTAATTTTTGGGGTTTACTTTCGGTTCTCCAGCCACGTCTCCTTGCTGCCTCCTCATACCACCGATCCTGGGCTTTCGCTGACTCCATCGCCTCCCGAGAGCGGCGATTCTCTCCCACCTTAGCCCAGGGTCCTTCTCCGTTCAATATTTCCTCCCAAGTCCACGAGTCCTGTTTTTTTGGCCGCTGTTGCTGGTTCCCGTTCACCCGCTGCTTGATCCTTCGTTGGTGGGTGATTCTGTAACGGGTGTCCTCCTCCTCTTCAGACGAAGAGGAGGAGTAGGGATTGGACCAAAGCGCAGCGTGAATTGTGGACATAATGAAGTTTATTAAAGTAAAGACGAAAACCGAAAACACTTCAACAAACTACAAAATAACAAACGAACGTAGACTGACCTAAAACATGTGAACTTACATATAACACGAAGAACGCACGAACAGGTACAGACTACAACGAACGAACAAACAAACCGAAACAGTCCCGTGTGGTGCAACATACACAGACACGGAAGACAATCACCCACAAACAAACAGTGTGAACAGCCTACCTTTATATGGTTCTCAATCAGAGGAAACGTCAAACACCTGTCCCTGATTGAGAACCATATAAGGCTAATTACACCTGACCTAAACATAGAAACACAAAACATAGAATGCCCACCCCAACTCAAGCCCTGACCAACTAAACACATACAAAAACAACAGAAAACAGGTCAGGAACGTGACAAATGATGAGGTATTTACTGCCACTCCGTGTATGATTTGGTTTAACTTTCCAACATCAACTGATGTCAAAGTGATACATTTATGAGGTAAAAATATAGAATTTTACAGTGTCCACCAGTTATCAAACTATATATGTTAACTAGGCACTACATCATTTTGGTTTAGTAGTTATCAGTTTTGAGCAGATTGAATAAGTGTAAATAAATTAAAAGAAAATCATATCCAAAAGTAAAGTGAATGTTGCACTTTGAAAAGCAGATGCATTGCTGTCAAAAAGTATTTTATTCCACATTTTGTTATGTTCAGCCTGTGTGTGTGTGTGTGTGTGTGTGTGTGTGTGTGTGTGTGTGTGTGTGTGTGTGTGTGTGTGTGTGCGCTGTCACAGTACTACTCTTTGAGCTCATTTCAAATACAATCTACATGATGGTCAAATATAGGGCGGCACATCTCAGCCTTGTTTCCGTTGCTTCCAGTCCATGAATCCACATTCAGTCCATGAATCCACATGCTGGCTGTAGCCAGGCTAGAATAACAGATCCATAAGTCACTTCAGACCTGCTATTATAACAGGTGTCAGTCTGGAGATAAAAATATGACATCGTAATTCGTACGGAGACGCTTTGTCAAAGAAGATTATCACATCCTCATCATGTGGTTTATTTTGATTGTGTCTGCGTCGTTCCGTTTGGGCCGAGGTCAACCATGTTAGTGCTGGGTGTTGGCCATGCCCTCTCTCTGGGGAGAGCTTGAGGAGCTAGTTGAGCTGTGATGAATCCGTCTTTGAATGGGTTTCTCTTTGTAGACAGATATTATAGGGAATGTGACTGGGGCAATGTACATACAGTAGCTCCTAGGAACATGGATGGTCTCAGACCTGGGAAATGTAGTTATTCATTTTCAGTAACTCAGGTTAATGTAGACTTTTGTGGGATCAAATTAACTACCTGGAAATAATACTACGTCAATTCTGGCCACCTCTCTACCAAGCAGTGTGTGAAGACCACAGAAAATATAACAGTTTGCTTTCAGCTTAGTCTACCAGACCTATCAGCCTTGCTCACATCAGTTTTGATTAGTGATGTAGTTTAAAATGCATAAATGGAAGTTATATTATATATTACATGATAAAGTTAAATGTAATTGAAAACCCCTAATCTCTCTATGTCTAACAGTCTTCTATGGGATTGACAGACAGGCTGTAGTTCCCTGCTGGCTCTGGCCCACTCTGTTTATGGACACACCCAGGCCCAGCTCTTACCGTCTGTTTCTTATAAAGGACATCAAACAGAGAGAGCGGCCTGTTTCCTACACTTCCACAACACGTTCTTGCTGCGGCGTCCAAAGGGCATTCTGAGAACAGAGACACAAGACATCCCGCCTACCTACAGCCAGATCTCACACGGATGTTTTCATCAATGATCCTCAACGGCATATCCTCAATGTTCATTCATGGATATTGCCATATGAATAGCATACTCGGTAGTTCTGAGTTTTTTAAACAAATTCATGAAAAATGTGCAATGTGTAGTTACGCAATAAGTACTATATAACAATATGTACTTTCACTAATTGCACAGCGTCTATGTATTTAACTACTGTAAAAATACATAATCAGCCATGTAAGTAATGTTTTTCTGTGTGTGGAAATAGAGTTATACCGTACATCTCAACTTGAGTAATGCATCGTGATGTGACACTACAGTCTGATGTTTACCGACTTAGTCCCAGATTGACAGACATTGATGTACACCCAGATTGACGATTTTACGACTACTTTGTTACGTTTGCAAATGGTTACTTATCTCTGACTGTAGCATCTACGTAACAACAATGAACACATTTAATCTTTACTGCGTTATTATATTACAATTAAACTTTACATCTTGACATATTCGCATAAAGGTTACCGATGTAGATAACAAAATAACTCTTGACATTACTTTTTACTTGAAAGATGAAATAACAGAACAAATCTCTCTCTCTGTCTCTGTCTCTGTGTGTGCCTCACACAAAAGCTATTGAAGTTACCCTCTCTTTTGAAAACAGACATTTACAAGCTTACATGGTACATTACGGTTAATGATGAGAGCGGTGTTGGAGATGGACAGGAGCTACAGTTGTTGTGACACAGAGCGGTAGGTGTGATAAGCATGGAAAATAAACATTTTCAGGAAGATGGGGCTGTATCTATGTGTCCCGACACATCCCTCCTGCTGTAAGGCCAGATAATAGTCATTAAAACATAAAGGTTGTGAAATAACACAGAGCCCATAGGAGAGAGATGTGTTATCATAGAGTTGGTGGCTGGGGGATTCAGAGGAGGGGTGATGTGTAATCATAGAGTTGGTGGCTGGGGGAATCAGAGGAGGGGTGATGTGTAATCGTAGAGTTGGTGGCTGGGGGAATCAGAGGAGGGGTGATGTGTAATCGTAGAGTTGGTGGCTGGGGGAATCAGAGGAGGGGTGATGTGTTATCATAGAGTTGGTGGCTGGGGGAATCAGAGGAGAGGTGATGTGTAATCATAGAGTTGGTGGCTGGGGGAATCAGAGGAGGGGTGATGTGTTATCATAGAGTTGGTGGCTGGGGGAATCAGAGGAGGGGTGATGTGTTATCATAGAGTTGGTGGCTGGGGGATTCAGAGGAGGGGTGATGTGTAATCATAGAGTTGGTGGCTGGGGGGATTCAGAGGAGAGGTGATGTGTAATCATAGAGTTGGTGGCTGGGGGGATTCAGAGGAGGGGTGATGTGTAATCATAGAGTTGGTGGCTGGGGGAATCAGAGGAGGGGTGATGTGGCCTCCCGGGTGGCGCAGTGGTCTAGGGCACTGCATCGCAGTGCTAGCTGCGCCACCAGAGTCTCTGGGTTCGCGCCCAGGCTGGGCTGGGTTCGCGCCCAGGCTCTGTCGCAGCCGGCCGCAACCGGGAGGTCCGTGGGGCGACGCACAATTGGCATAGCGTCGTCCGGGTTAGGGAGGGTTTGGCCGGTAGGGATATCCTTGTCTCAGTATGTAAAAATGTAATGAAATGTAAAAAAAAATGTAATAAAATGTATGCACTCTACTGTAAGTCGCTCTGGATAAGAGCGTCTGCTAAATGACTAAAATGTAAATGTAATGTAATCATAGAGTTGGTGGCTGGGGGAATCAGAGGAGGGGTGATGTGTTATCATAGAGTTGGTGGCTGGGGGAATCAGAGGAGGGGTGTTTTAACAGGCTCCTGGATTTAACACTGGGTTGACACAGTGTTTAATCTGTTAGTGCTGCCGTATCTACAACACAATAACACCTGGGATTCAGAACAATGCAGGAGATAACCATTTGATTGTATGCTGCATTGACACATTTGAAAAAAAACACAGCATAAAATAAAACGTTAGATGATTTTAACATATTGTACAAGGAATATACATCTGACGATAAATAAAGCATGATGCTTATTGTACAAATGAATTTAAAAACAGTATATTAACTGTTTAATGTAAGTCTCTAACGGTGGATTAGTACTAGCTATCTGTTTTGTCTCCGGTTAAGCTGTGATTGTATGAAGTAAGACGTGGTGATGGATCTTTGATTGCTGAGATATGTTACGCTTTTGTTGCCTTGTGTAGTCTTTGTGTTAGTTGGGAAGCAGTGAAGCAGAGATGGAATTGTGGGGTTGTGTGTGTGTGCACCTCTAGAGAGTGTGAACTCTGTGGGTACACGACCCGGACAAGGGTCAGCAGTTTCTGAGTGACGGCAGGAAGGTAGCCAGGGCTGCATTAGGCCGCTACAGAAGCCTTTCCCACTCGAACTGTGTGTGTGTGTGTGTGTGTGTGTGTGTGTGTGTGTGTGTGTGTGTGTGTGTGTGTGTGTGTGTGTGCGTGGCGGTTAGGAATGGTTGGTGTGGTGTTACTTTATTCCATGGATGGAAGCACTGATAAAAACATTAGAATACACTTTTACATGCGTAGTTGAATTATATTGTGACAGTTGTGAGGAACTATAAGTTGTTAGTTGCCAGCAGTCTATTTTTTCTAACAGAAAACAGTTGAATGTAAGCTCCTAAACCTATGCTGTCAATTGTGAGCTAAATACATTGTCATCGCTGCACTGCACTGCAGACAGGCCTTGTTTAAGAGGCAGAGATGGGCTGTGTAAAGAGGGATATTTATGTCAGCTAGATGTCATCAGGTTCTTATTCTGTCCCAGTCCACATAGAGACAGACTCCCAATACTGCTCCTGTCTGCTGTCTGCTGCAGGGCCATTTCTCCCCCACCTGGATGGGACTATGGCATGATGGATTCTACAGATGATTGGGAACACCCCCCACCACACACATGCGCGTACGTGCACAAGCATGCACACATATATGCAAGGCACATACACATACACACGTGCAAGTGTACACACATACACACACACACTGAAACACACAGTCAAACCCCTCCCCTGCCGCTCACCACCCCTGACCCCCTGTAATGAAATCAAGATGTTCAGTTCTCCCAGGATCCAGGAGTGCAGCAGCAGTGCAGCTCGAGTTAGCGTATACCCTCCTTCCCCCTTCCCTCTCCTCCTCACCCCTCCTCACCACTACAACTGCTCTATAAATACTTGTGCGACTTTCTTAAATATGTGACAAAAATGCATAAAAGGAGGTTTATGGGCACACTTTTGGCTGCTGGAAATAAATGTACTTGTGTAAGGTTGTACTTCCACCTGTGGGGAAGAGGAGAGGAGAGAGAGAGGCAGGGTAGGGGAGCGCCTAGGGATTTTAATGGTGGGTGCCGTGCCATGTATCGGTGGGGTATTGGGGTAAACTGGGGGGGAAAGGATATGTGTGTGCATGCATTTGTGGGTGAGTGTGTGGAGGGGGTGCAAAGGGGGCTATGGGTTTGCTCCCAGGCCCTGCACCTGATCTTCATTTTTCAATTTGTAACCAATCTTCTCACAATTGGGCACCAAATTAAAGCGTAAACATGGCAGATATTCATCTTGTTTACATCAAAGCTCCAGAGTCCTGAAACCATACCCCCCCCCCCCCCCAGCACAGTCCCACCCAGGCATGGCTCTGGCCTACTCTAGCTGTCAGTGGTGCTTTCCTACCATACATTAGTCCTAATCAGGGTCCATTCCCTTTTCTTGGCGCTTTGTTTGGAGCCAGCTATCTGCTCCCTGGCTGAGTGGGCTGAGAGAGAGGAGTGTGTGATGAGGATTGATGGAGCCTGCTGACTCTGTCACGTTCGGGTCCATGCTCTGAGAACTGGGGCCTGTGGTTGGCTTCCAAATATCAGGCAGTCTGCAGGGAGGAAGAATCTGTGTCTTAGGGATGGGTTAAACAGTTCACTGTATATTACATTTTCTCTCTTTAACTCCCCCCCTGCTGCTGTCCTCATCTCTTCCTCTGTCTTATTTCACTCACTCACACACACTCAAACTAAAACATTTTCTTTGACCTTCTATTTGTTTCTTTTTATTTTCAGCATCATCCCACTTTGCTGCTTTGAGTCTCCAACATGCAGAAGACATCACTCTGTTTATAGAGAGAAACTACCAGAAATTATATTGCAATGTGTCAGCATTAAATTCCCTCCGAAACTTGGGTCTCATTTCATATGCTCTCCAACTTGTGTTTCAGGTTTCACGGGAATGGTCATTTCTGTGGCTATTGGTCAGTATAGTCAGTTTTTAGAGAAGAAAGTGAAATGATATAAAAACTGTTCTGTACATCGCTGATCCAGTACAGCAAATAAATACATTTCCCACATTCCAATGATTTTGTAAGTTCTTGTAATAAAGGTAATCCTAAGCACTGTGTGTATATTCCATTCCAGTTAAAGGATATTTCTCTGATCCAGGATCACTATAGAGCTGTGTGAGAACAGGCTGTGCCTCGCAGAGGAAACTTGTGTTAGGAATTGAAGCACAACGCCCTGACTGGCAGATGCTGCATGTGTACCACTAAAACCCGAGCCCCCAGCTTGTGTGTGTGTGTGTGTGTGTGTGTGTGTGTGTGTGTGTGTACAAACAATGTGCACATGTAATTCATATATTGTATGACTGTAAATGCATATTTGAGCAATAAAATAATTATAAAATGTAATATTTATGAAAATATTTTTCTCTCTCTGTCATGTAAAATAGGCTTTGTGTCTTTGCTGGAGAGAAAGCGTCATTGTTTGATTGCATCACCGGCACACATCTTCAATATGAATGTTTTATTGGGTGACGGACAGGAAGTGATAGATGGCAGACAACTAACCTCTGACCAATCAGAGAACAGAAAGGAAAATAAACTCATCAAAGTTTGGATCGAATCAAGTGGTTAAGTCAGAATAACATAAACATACAGTATCTTCAAAACATTACAGGGAATAACAGTATATTATCTGTAGGCCCATGTGGCTCGGTTGGTAGAGCATGGCACTTGAACTGCCAGGGTTATGGGGTTGATTCCCATGGGGGACCAGTACAGTGAAAATGTATGCAGTCACTAGTGTAAGTCCCTCTGAATACGAGTGTCTGCTTAATGACTAAAATGTATCTGACCAATATACTCTTTGGGAATATATTTTATAGCGCAAAATAATTAATAATTCCAATACCATGAGCATTGAAGAGTTTTGTTTTCACCATGTTTGTGTGCATGTGTGTGTTTGTTGATTTGTTTTCAGACGTACGCAGGACACTGATTTTATAGTCTATCTCACAAGGAACCTCCTCTGTTGTCCCACTCACTCAGTCATGTTCCATTTGAATGAACTTTACATAACTATCGCCATTCTGATGTCTCACTCAGAGGCAGTTTCATAAGCTAAACTGTTTATATCAGTCCCACACTCCTGCCTGTCTGTGTGTGTGTTTGCGCGTGTGTGTGTGCCTCCATTCCTGCATGCGTGCGTGTCTGCGTGAGTGTAAGTTTATGTGAGTGTGTGTGCGCATCCATGCATGTGTGTGTGTGTGTTGGGATTGACACTTGTGTTTTGAAACCCTTCTATCAACACATTTCGTGTTAACTGAGCGTCTCCATTACTCCCAGCTTTCTCACTGTTCCACTGCTTCCAGACGTTTTAGTCCTGAGTTCATTCAACGCTTTTCACCCCCTTCCCTGCTCTGTCTTTCAGAAAGTAATTGATCTCAATCAGCAGTCCATTATCTTTTGCAGGCAATTATCCACATTGTCACTTTTGCGTTTGGCCCTGTGACCCCTAAGGTCGCTGGGTCCCGGTGTAACCCTAGCCGCATGGACGGCTCCCTCGACCCTTGTATAAAGAGTCTTCCAGGGTAAAGGACCCCCAAGGGGCCTTTCTGCACAAGCAGTACAGGACAGCCAGTTTAACGCAATCCTTTATTGAACTTCCACAGGAATGCAGGCCAGGGCAGCACCGTTCAGTCGGTTCTCCCAAGAAACATACACTCTTAGAAATAAAGGTGCTATGTAGAACCTAGAAGGGTTCTTCGGCTGTCCCCATAGGTTAACCTTTTGAAGAACCCCTTTTGGTTCTACCTTTTGGTTCCAGGTAGAACCCTTTACAAAGAGGGTTCTACATGGAACCCAAAAGAGTTCTACCTGGAACCAAAAAGGGTTCTAACTGGAACCAAAAAGGGTTCTCATATGGGGACAGCCAAATAACCTTTTTGGAACCCTTTTTTCTAAGAGTGTACATCCCAGTTTTTATAGAGGTTTTCATATATACCACGGTCCCAAAATCCCCACTCTAGACAGAATCTCAGACCCCTTAGTTATATTGGTAGAGGGTGAGCTCGTGAAGGACTGCTGCTGTAACAGAACAGGGTTAGATATTATGGAATGAGATAATGGTGTAAGACAGGGTTCAAATGAGGCTTGGGGGAACAGCCTACATAGGAGGCAGCATACATTGTGAATCACACAGAGGCCACCAATTTTGGGGACAATTCCAAAAAATCCCACATAAACCCTGAGGTATAACCAGTGAATATAATATAGAAGGTGTTGAATGATACCCGACGATTCTTGATGGTATAGCACTACGCAGAAAACGACTGTGGCTATAGGTTTATATGAAAATGTTTCTAGGGAATATTTAAACTAGTGAAAGGCGATCCAGCACAAATATGAATGGCTGTCTTTAAAACACCTTAATGGCCCTCGGAGCAGGACTTGGCAGTGGTCGAGTCATGAGTAATATCCGTCTGTAAGCAGCTATTTCATTTAGGAGGCTGGCAATAAATGGCCTTAGTGAGGGGGAGGGAGGAATGGAGGGATGGAAGTTGCACGGTTACATTTTTAGCCAAGGGACAGGGACAAACCATTGCAGCCCAGAGAATGGAAATAGCAAATAACTAATAATGGCCAGTCTTTTGGGTTTTGTTTTTAGTGTGGCAAACCATAGAAGTTCTCAGAAATGTTACTGCTGCTATTTCAAATGAGTAAGTTGTAGTGAAGTAGTGGGCACCTGATGAAATTAACTAGGCAATGGAAAAACTCAAGCCAGGTCGTGTTCTGGTTTTGAAGTCCCCTATCTTACCTTTGACCTCAAAATGAAAGTCCTCTGCTATAGCCTCAAGCCATTTGAAGTCACCATTGCAAACATGCCACTAAAACAGTCCCTTATTACTTTTTTTATTTTATTATATAGGTGACAAAATGTGGAAAAAAAACATTTTTTGATTGAGACTAAAATACATTAATTCAGGTTTCAACTTATCTCTTTTACTCTTCTCTCAGTATTACATGTGACGTAAAAGGATGTTTCACTCTTATCGGGGAGAGTACCAGTAATCCCCATGTTTCCTCTCTAAGCCAACCCTCATGTTGTATCCATCCCTGCCTATCCTGTCCCATCCTTGGGAAAATGCCCCATTTCCTCCCTGTTCTCAGTTCTCCCACTGAGGGACAAAGGGGTTCCAAAGTTCAGCCACCACCCCAGGCTAATCGAGGGGCTAAAAAAGGGGCAGGGGGGGGGGGGGGGGGGGTCCAGAGGTGGACCATGCAGTGACAGAGAGAGGAGGGGAGACGCTAACCACTAACCACTGTGTGGGAGAAACTCCAAAGGTCACTGACCTCATAGAGCAACAAGTATGACTAAGCCAACAGACAACAAACAGCAAACAGAACCAGCCGTGGCGTGGTGTGGCCCTCATTATGATGGGTCCCTACATCAATAGATCTGGGGTCATAGGCGTGGAGAGGGAGGGACCGTGGGTAGATTCTTTACCCAGGGTCAGGAAGACCGCTATGGGTAGCCACAGGGTGTTGGCTGCCTGGCTGTTTCCTATTCTGGATGCCCCAATGCAGGACATATACCCAGGGCAGATTCTAATGAAATTCAGGTGACAAAGGCATAATTGTCATCAAAATCATCATCATCATCATCATCATCGATCAATAACATCATCAATAACTACTGTAATATTTCATAATCCTCAACATCGTCATGATTGACAAAAACTACTCACATTTTTCCATCCTCATCATCAGTTCTGTTTTTCTAATGGCTTTTCTCCTAATGGCTACATGTTGTGGTCCTTCTGGGAGTTAAATGCTAAAAGTTCCAGAGCGCTCTGCAGTTTGAATGAAATACAGCATGATATGACATTTGTAATTTCCACTCTGCTGAAACCCAGCCATCCATGACGCACAGCCTTAACCCTTGCACCTAAAGGGGATGGGGGAGAGGGGACTCCAAAACCTGGCTCCAGGCCCAGCTCTCACTGGATCCTGTCTGCAATGCCAATAAAGTGGATTTGTCGCAGGGGTAGAATGCTTTAACTTGGACTACTCTCTGAGACCCTGACACTCTGTGGTTGATAGATGGCCTTTCTTTTTTTTTTTTTTTTACAGAGAACCACATTACCTCTGCAGTAAATCTGCACTTCGATGGCAGGGACAGAGAAGGGAGGATTAAGCGAGAAAGAGATTATATTGCCATGAAATGCAAAAGAGCTTTTAAGTACAAATCCATCCTCAGTTGTAGATAATATTCTGTTGATAAGCTGGCCTCTTCTTCAGTTGGAGGTGGTATTGTAAGGGGGCGGTACTGTATCATGGGGTGAAGTTGGTCAGGGTGACCCCTGTGGTGCATGCTTCGCTGCATGTTGGCATTAAGTAACTGAACACCTCCTGAAAGGCCAGGAGGTTTCAGCATATTGTGTTACTGATTCCTGCACTAACTCTGCAGACACACACGCATGCACACACACACACATACACACTTCGCATTGAATTGAATGTGGTCTCTAAGACAGTGGTGACATATAAAATGTTCCCAGAGGCACCTGTTTTCATTGGACCCAGCCAGGAATTAGAAGGGAGACTGTGTGTGTGTGTGTGTGTGTGTGTGTGTGTGTGTGTGTGTGTGTGTGTGTGTGTGTGTGTGTGTGTGTGTTTGTGTGAATGAGTGTCCGTGCGGGCGCGTGAGCAATCTGTGACTGGGCACAGAGTGTGCCAACGGGGGCGAGGAGGGCAAGTTGAAAGCAAACATTCTGCCAGGATTAACAAGTAAAATGAGGGTCCTCTGCTTTTAATACCCCCCCCCCCTCCCTCTCTCTCTCACACACACACACACACACATTAACCCAGGGGGAGGAAGAGAGGGAGGAACGTAAGAGAGGGAGGACTGGGACACAGATATCTCATGCTAACTTAGTTAGCTGATAGCCTCCAGGGATGGAGAGGGTGGATGGTGACCTCTACCTGTGTTCCCCTGGCGACCCTGGCAACCAGAGGAAAACATTCCTGAGAAACTCTGAGACCTGCCTCCCTAGAGAGATGGATAGAGAGAGAGAAAGAGAGAGAGATGGAGAGAAACAGAGAGAGAGCGATGGAGAGTGGGTTAAGTCACTGACGTGATCTTCCTGTCTGGGTTGGCGCCCCCCCTTGGGTTGTGCCGTGGCGGAGATATTTGTGGGCTATACTCGGCCTTGTCTCAGGATGGTAAGTTGGTGGTTGAAGATATCCCTCTCGTGGTGTGGGGGCTGTGCTTTGGCAAAGTGGGTGGGGTTATATCCTTCCTGTTGGCTCTGTCCGGGGGTATCATCGGATGGGGCCACAGTGTCTCCTGACTCTTCCTGTCTCAGCCTCCAGTATTTATGCTGCAGTAGTTTATGTGTCGGGGGGCTAGGGTCAGTTTGTTATATCTGGAGTACTTCTCCTGTCTTATCCGGTGTCCTGTGTGAATTTAAGTATGCTCTCTCTAATTCTCTCTTTCTCTCTTTCTTTCTTTCTTTCTCTCTCTCTCTCGGAGGACCTGAGCCCTAGGACCATGCCTCAGGACTACCTGGCATGATGACTCCTTGCTGTCCCCAGTCCACCTGGTCGTGCTGCTGCTCCAGTTTCAACTGTTCTGCCTGCGGCTATTGAACCCTGACCTGTTCACCGGACGTGCTACCTGTCCCAGACCTGCTGTTTTCAACTCTCTAGAGACAGCAGGAGCGGTAGAGATACTCTCAATGAGCGGCTATGAAAAGCCAACTAACATTTACTCCTGAGGTGCTGACTTGCTGCACCCTCGACAACTACTGTGATTATTATTATTTGACCGTGCTGGTAATTTATGAACATTTGAACATCTTGGCCATGTTCTGTTATAATCTCCACCCGGCACAGCCAGAAGAGGACTGGCCACCCCTCATAGCCTGGTTCCTCTCTAGGTTTCTTCCTAGGTTTTGGCCTTTCTAGGGAGTTTTTCCTAGCCACCGTGCTTCTACACCTGCATTGCTTGCTGTTTGGGGTTTCAGGCTGGGTTTCTGTACAGCACTTTGAGATATCAGCTGATGTAAGAAGGGCTATATAAATAAATTTGATTTGATTTGATTTGCGAGACAGAGACCCAGCATCCCACTCATACGAAAGCACATACATTCTCTCACACACACAGTATGTACTGTACACACACACACAAACACACATACAAGAAAACATGCACACTTAATATACATACTACAGGGAGGCTCATAAATACGTTAGGGTAATGAATATACAGCACGCAACTCTACTGCACTTCCAGTATCCAGTCCTAAACTCACACTGAGTATACACACATTCCTGTAATTTCAGACAGCTCCTAAAATAGACAAACCGTCCGTCTCCTCTCTCCTGGCTGACCCACCAACGGTGTTACGATGGTTGGCCCATGTGGTGGTCTGAAGACCTGGAAGACTTATAACAACATGCTTGGTGCAGTAAGACATCTTTCTGGGTCTTCCCACGCAGCCAAAGTGTTCCATCATGAGTGATCACACTACAACAGGCAAAAAATATGTACAATATCTTTACATGGGCATGCTAAACACCTTTGCATACATGCCCATTGTTCCTTATATGTTTATGTATAACACAATCTCTTAAGAACATTTAAGTGAGTGTGCAGCGAATCCAAACAAACTCTTTAAGTTTCAGCTGCGGTCTGCGAAGGATTTTTTTTTTTTTTACAAATGCAGCAAGCTCTTGACCTTGGTGCTCACATTATCCATCACACCCGTCTCAGGATCTCCTCCTGCCTTGCCTTGGTGTGTGTGCGTGTGTGTTTGTGTCTTACTCAGTTTGTGTTGGTGTCTGGGATCTCCAGCCCATCTTGCACCTCCCTCCCAGAGTCCTACTGGGACTGGCTGAATTCCTGAGTGGGTTCCTCTTGAGAGGGAGTGATGGGATGCAAAGGGGCCATGTTCTCATGTGCTCCACGTGGAGAGGGAGAGGGAACAAGAAGGGTTAGCTCATCTGGTACAGGACTGATTGACGGACGCATTCTGACAGAGAAACAAGCCTTAAAAATATATACAGTTGAAGTCAGAAGTTCACATACACTTAGGTTGGAGTCATTAAAACTCGTTTTTCAACCACTCCACAAATTTATTTTTAACAAACTATAGTTTTTGCAAGTCGGTTAGGACATCTACTTTGTGCATGACACAAGTAACATTTCCCTGTCTTAGGTCAGTTAGGATCACCACTTTATTTTAAGAATGTGAAATGTCAGAATAATAGTAGAGAGAATGATATATTTCAGTTTTTATTAATTTCATCACATTCCCAGTGTGTCAGAAGTTTACATACACGCAATTAGTATTTGGTAAAATTGCCTTTAAATTGTTTAACTTCGGTCAAATGTTTCAGGTAGCCTTCCACAAGCTTCCCACAATAAGTTGGGGGAATTTTGGCCCATTCCTCCTGACAGAGCTGGTGTATCTGAGTCAGGTTTGTAGGCCTCCTTGCTCGCACACACTTTTTCAGTTCTGCCCACACATTTTCTATGGGATTGAGGTCAGGGCTTTGTGATGGTCACTCCAATACCTTGACTTTGTTGTCCTTATTAAGCCATTTTGCCAGAACTTTCGAAGTATGCTTGGGGTCGTTGTCCATTTGGAAGACCCATTTGCGACCAAGCTTTAACTTCCTGACTGATGTCTTGAGATGTTGCTTCAATATATCCACATCATTTCCCTGCCTCATGATGCCTATCTATTTTGTGAAGTGCACCAGTCCCTCCTGCAGCAAAGCACCCTCACAACATGATGCTGCCACTCCCGTGCTTCACGGTTGGGATGGTGTTTTTGGACATTTCTCCAAAAAGTACAATCTTGGTCCCCATGTGCAGTTAAAAACCGTAGTCTGGCTTTTTTATGGCGGTTTTGGAGCAATGTCTTCTTCCTTGCTGAGCGGCCTTTCAGGTTATGTCGATTTAGGACTCAGTTTACTGTGGATATAGATACTTTTGTACCTGTTTCCTCCAGCATCTTCACAAGGTCCTTTGCTGTTGTTCTGGGATTGATTTGCACATTTCGCACCAAAGTACGTTCATCTCTAGGAGACAGAACGCGTCTCCTTCCTGAGCGGTATGACCACTGCGTGGTCCCATGGTGTTTATACTTGAGTACTATTGTTTGTACAGATGAACGTGGTACCTTCAGGCATTTGGAAATTGCTCCCAAGGATGAACCAGACTTGTGGAGGTCTACAATTTTTTATCTGAGGTCTTCGCTGATTTATTTTGATTTTCCTATTATGTCAAGCAAAGAGGCACTGATTTGAAGGTAGGCCTTGAAATACATCCACAGGTACACCTCCAATTGACTCAAATTATGTCAATTAGCCTATCAGAAGCTTCTAAAGCCATAACATAATTTTCGGGAATTTTCCAAGCTGTTTAAATGCACAGTCAACTTAGTGTATGTAAACTTCTGACCCACTGGAATTGTGATACAATGAATTATAAATGAAATAATCTGTCTGTAAACAATTGTTGGAAAAATTACTTGTGTCATGCACAAAGTAGATGTCCTAACCAAGTTGCCAAAACGAGTTTGTTAACAAGAAATTTGTGGAGTGGTTGAAAAACAAGTTTTAATGACTCCAACCTAAGTGTATGTAAATTTCCGACTTCAACTGTACATGAAATGTGTTATACATTTTCCTTATGTAACTCTTCTGATTAATGATAGCATATTGATCAATGATGAATTTACATGGGCGGAATCATAATGCTTTTAGCTAGTGGCGTGTCCAGAACATTTTATATCGGGTTGCCAAGGTGGGGCACAGACTCAGTTTAGGGTGGCCATAAAATGTTTAACCTTAATCGATGCAGGGGTTGGAACCAAAATTATTATCCAATTGTTTCATTCTGAACATAATCATAATTTTTTTGTGTTCTGTTCCACTGTTCCGACCTGTAAAATAAAGTTCTTAACCGGTTCGAACTCCCAAAAAGTAGTGATTGACATTGTTCATTTCTGTTCCTTTTTAAACCTCTGAAATAATTTTAAAATATATATATTTAGCTCAACATTAAATTACTTCATCAGTCAGTGTGGGTAGAGCAGCTTGCTATGGAGCCGGCAGCGTTTTTCCTGTTTTGTTGCATTACAACCTGTAATTTAAGTTGATTTATATTTGGATTTCATGTAATGGACAAACACAAAATAGTCCAAATTGGTGAAGTGAAATGAAAAAAAAAAAAAAGAGAAAAAAAAATGGAAAAGTGGTTCGAGCATATGTATTCACCCCCTTTGCTTATGAAGCCCCTTTGCTTCTGTATGAAGCCCCTTTGCTTCTGTATTCACCCCCTTTGCTTCTGTATTCACCCCCTTTGCTTCTGTATTCACCCCCTTTGCTTCTGTATGAAGCCCCTTTGCTTCTCTATGAAGCCTCTGCTTCTGTATTCACCCCCTTTGCTTCTGTATTCACCCCCTTTGCTACTGTATGAAGCCCCTTTGCTTCTGTATGAAGCCCCTTTGCTTCTGTATGAAGCCCCTTTGCTTCTGTATGAAGCCCCTTTGCTACTGTATGAAGCCCCTTTGCTACTGTATGAAGCCCCTTTGCTACTGTATGAAGCCCCTTTGCTACTGTATGAAGCCCCTTTGCTTCTGTATGAAGCCCCTAATTCCAGGTTGTAAGGCAACAAAATAGGAAAAATGCCAAGGGGGTGAATACTTTCGGAAACCACTGTATCATTGAAAAAGTGAATCCTTTCTTCTCTAATTAAAAGTCTCTCCCTAATTTCTGAGTCATGCTTGTAATATCAGTAGGCTACAGTAGCCTATGCTTCAGAGGGGTAGGTAGGCTACATACACACACTCATTGGCATACATTTTCAGGTGGCATGCAGACACTGGAATATATTTCTGAGTGAGGGCTTTGCATAGGCATTTTTTTAAATACATTTTTGGGGGACTGAAAAAAATGCCCGGAACATAAAATAATGTTATTAACCGGTTCTCATGCTTTTAAAATAACGTTTCTGTTCCGGAACAGTATAGATCACTTTTGTCCCCGGGTCTGCTTCTGTTCCTTCCAAAAGTAGGTTAAGTAGGTTACTTGCACACGTTGGTCTATTCCAAAATAAGTCCAGCATCCGAACAGGTGCACTGTGCACCCGCTATTTGAATGAAAAGGGACATCTATTACAAACACCATAAGTGTAATGACATTCAGCCTACAAAGCGACGTCTATTCATGAATGCCAAGGGAAGCCAGGCATCCCCCGAATATTAGCAATAAAAAAATAAACATACATATAAAATTATTTCTAATTTCTTCTATCCGTGTTACATAATTTTCCTTGAATTCGGAAGAGGCTGAATCTATTTCACCAGAGAAAGCATCAGAGCGAGGCAAACATCGCCCCTCTGTCTTAGGATCTGTAGCCTATGTATCTGATTCTGTCTGGCCAAAAATAGTGTGACTAGTCATACCCTTTTTGGCAAGACAGAGTCAGATATATGGGCCCTTTTTGGCAAGACAGAGTCAGATACATGGGCTACACATACTAAGACAGAGGGGCTCTGTTTGCCTCACTCTGATGCTTTCTCCAGTGATATTAATGAATCTGTATCACTGCGCGTCTTGGTAAAAATCATCAATATATTCAAAGACAACCTATCAGATTAAAGAATTTCTGGGGGAACCACTGGGGTGGCCAATCAGATGTGTACTGTATGTACTGTAAGTGCAATGCATAACTTCTATGTCAAATGAAAAGTTATTTGTATCGTTGTCACAGCTAGGGGACAGAGAACTTAAAATATTGTGGCTTTGAGACTATTTTAGTTATCAAGACAATCCAGCCCAAGTACAGCCTCAAAATCACAAACACAACAACAAACCTCCACAGACATGTTGATTCATCTGTCTGGCATCATTTGTTTGAAGAACCACCCTCAACTGAAAGGACAGAAGCAGATTTTGAAACATAAATCCCTGTTGACCTCATCGTTCAAAATGAGTGCAAACACCAAAAAGAGTGATTCCTGTCTGTCTGTTGCAACAAAGACATATTTTTGTATCTCAACTACTAAAGCTCCCTCTCTGCTTTCAGATGTCCTATACAGTCTAGCTTTGACAGCCCTTATTCTGCTCTCAATCCCAGCTTGTCATCCACGTCTCACTACTGACAACCCACAATGCAACACAGTTCCCCCTACATCAAGGAATGTATGGGAAATATAGCTTCTTGGAATGTGAGTTGCACTCACTGCCAACCAACACAGAGACAGGGACAGGGAGAGACAGTTACACGTCCTCACAAAGCCCCCCCCAGAAAATGCAGTCATTGTTAGAGAGAAGTGCTCAATCACTCGTCGATCGCTTTTCTTAATGTCTTGCGTCGGTCGCTCTTACTGCCGGCGGGGGTCATGTGTAGTGAGAGAATGTAAATGTAGCATTGCCAGGAACGCCACGGCTGCTGCTGTGCTGTCTCACTGGCTCAGTCTGAAACTCAGCCATGCCCTCCAGACTCGCCCAGACTACAGTAGCTCTAAAACACTGCCGAATCTGGGCTTTTTGTGACTAGTGTATTTAAGGGGTGGAAAGGCATTCAAACTTTCAGCACTGGTTAAAAATAGACCCGGACGGCCCCCACTACCCAGACAAAAAAAGTCAGCCCTGCTAATAATCACAGATTTGTACCACGAGCTGTCTGAAGCATCAGGCCTGAAAATATGTGAATCTTTAGGAGGGGCCTGGGAAAATGTAGACACCGGAGCTCTGCTTGCTGCCTAGAATGAAAGCCATGGGATTGAATGAAGAAGGTTTGTTTTTTTACAGATTATTTTTAACCTTTATTTATCTAGGCAAGTCAGTTAAGAACAACCTCTTATTTTCAATGACGGCCTAGGAACCTTGTTCAGGGGCAGAACAACAGATTTTTAACTTGTCATCTCGGGGATTCAATCTTGCAACCTTTCAGTTACTAGTCCAACGCTCTAACCACTAGGCTACCTGCCAACCCATGATGTGGGGCCATTGATCTGGACCTGTATTCCTAAAGTGTCTCAGAGTAGGAGTGCTGTTCTAGGATCTGGTCCCTCTTGTCCATGTAATCTTACTCATTATGATCTAAAAGGCTAAACTGATCCTAGATCATTACTCCTACTCTAAGTTGCTTTATGAGTACTGGCCCAGATCCCGGCTCCCTGATTCTTTCTCCGTCCGTCTTCTCGCCTCGCTGGCTGTCTGGCCAGGCGTAAGTCACTCATTGGGTCTGTCTCGGCGGAGTGAGTGTTGGTGGGTCTGTCTGGAGTTGATGACACACTAATAGCAGGGGAATAAGGGGGGTCCTGACCTCTCTGAGGTCAGATCAGACAGACATCAGATGTCACCAAGACACACACAAAGGGAGGGTCACAAGTGTATGCTATCTTCTTTGCTGAAGTATGCTCAACAACCACTGTCTTGTCTATCCATCCACTCCTTTTGTCATTCACAAATGTTTCTTGCTGATTTACCCACTCACCCTTTCTCTTTGACGTAGTCCCTTTACGTCATCCAGAATTAACCTCATGTTCCATAGTCTTAAGGTCTGCATAAACCACAATCCAGGATTGATCATTCACCAACAATATGATGCACTAGCTATGGGACTGCTATAGTATCAGTAGGTTTTGCTGTTCCATCATTAGCATATTGATGTCTATATAAGGTCTGTAAGAAACGGATGAGAGATGACTACATATTCCCTTGAACATGGCCTCATAATCAACATTGAGCTTGATCCGGTTACCTATCTATAAATTATAATACACCAATTGGGTTTGAAAAATGTATATCTCCTCTGTTCTTTTGCAGCTATGCTCCAAAATGTGCCTTTGTGCTTCACTATGTGGTCAGTAGACAGAACAAGTAGAGGTAATGACTTGATGAGATGACTTGTCTATCCAACGCAGGAAATCCTGTCATGCAAAGCCAATGACGATAACGACGACACTGTCAATCAATAAATGTCGGGGGGGAACTTTTTTAGAATCTGACGTCATACCATTGCCACGCAGTATTTGTATAATGGCTGTCTGATTTGCATACAGGAGGGTACTAACTAACGTAATACTCTCAGGGACATTGTTTCAGAGGTTGTGAGCACAAGAAAGCACAATGAACAAAAGGGTCCCTCTCAGGAAGAGGGTGAGCCACTTAGCCTATCACTCCATCAGTGTTATCACAGGCTTAGAATCCCCTATGACTGCATAGTACAAGGGCCAATGCGTCACCGTTTGTTGTCCCAAATGATTTCTTCCTCTAAAATTTTCCTCAACTGTCAGATGTCAATTTGATATGATGAATGTGCTTCTTAAACAAATGTCATGCTGATGAACATGAGGCAATACCATTATAGAGCAAAGGTTTCTGGCCTGTATCTAGGGCAAAGCTTTCTGGCCTGTATCTAGGGCAAAGCTTTCTGGCCTGTATCTAGGGCAAAGGTTTCTGGCCTGTATCTACAGTAGGCAACATGTTGGTGTAAGAATAATGTGTCTGAGGGGCATTAAACGTGAAGATAAGGTACCCATAAAGCAATACCATCATTTTCTGTGGCATGTGGAATACAACAAGTGTATGGGTGTGAAACGTCACGGGCGAGTAACTATACATCTCCTGGCTGAGGAAGAGAAGTTCTCGCTAGTGCCCTTAACTTGGCTAACAATTAGCCTTTATAACAGACAGAGATGTTCATGGGAAATGTAGGCTGGTTAATGAGTGTTTTCAGGTGATGACTCCTTGTTGTGGGAAGGTATGACTGTGGAATTTAACCCGCTCAAAATGTAGAATGACACATGTATAAAGCCATCCATGACTTATTTATAGACATAATTATATAATTATGATTTAGTAGTGTGGGCTTAATTTTTGAGGGGGAAGTTTGTATTCAGTTGAATTGGGAGCGGGGGGCAAATTATCTCCTTCCCTCCAGCACCTAATTCAAATGAATAAAGATCTGACCTTTATAGCATTCGAAATAACTTACATATGAAGTTTGAAGGTGTCACTATAGAGTTCGTGAATAACCTAGGAGAAATGTGTGTGAATGACTGCAACAGGGTGATGCAGGGGGCGGGTGTGTATGTCAGGGAGGCAGGTAGCCAAAATTTGTATCAGCTACTAATTGGTCATGAAGTGTAACATTTCTGATCTCAGGAGTTTGAAAATAAATATATTCAATATTAAACAATTATTTGCATGTTTTTGATTCTCTACTGTAGTTAATTTATTCCACTGCAGGTCAGAACAGAACACCACAGTAAAGTGAATGGGTCTCTGTGTGCAATCATGTATCCACTTACTACCAATCAAAGCTCCATTACCAGTGAGTTTTAAGGCATTAGAGATGTCAACATTGTTAAGGCATGCGTATTGTTTTCTTAGTCAAGGAAAATTAGAAAATGAATTCCTTTGGGCAGAGGAGGAGTGTATGTGTGCGTGTATGGGTGCTTGTGAAGGGGTAAGTGAGGGTCGAATGAGAGATAGGGAGGAACTGGTGGACTGGTTGGGGGGAGGGAAACCATTTGGGCTCAGTCATTCAGAGGGAGGCAGATAATTTTTTCTGAGACAGCTGAATTGTGAGAAAAGAGGAAGCTTTGCGGCGCTGCCATTTGTTTTGCTTCGAGAGAGCAGCCTCCCAGCCTGAAACACTGAGAACAGCCTCCCAGCCTGAAACACTGAGAACAGCCTCCCAGCCTGAAACACTGAGAACAGCCTCCCAGCCTGAAACACTGAGAGCAGCCTCCCAGCCTGAAACACTGAGAACAGCCTCCCACCCTGAAACACTGAGAACAGCCTCCCACCCTGAAACACTGAGAGCAGCCTCCCACCCTGAAACACTGAGAGCAGCCTCCCACCCTGAAACACTGAGAGCAGCCTCCCACCCTGAAACACTGAGAGCAGCCTCCCACCCTGAAACACTGAGAGCAGCCTCCAACCCTGAAACAGTGAGAACAGCTGCCCACCCTGAAACACTGAGTCCATACTGATTAAATAAAATGACAGTCATGCAGTACTTTCTAGCAGACGGTGCTTCTGCAAATCGAAAGTGCACAATTTGAGATTGCTTGATATGAATTCTTTCATTTCAAATATGAAATCTCTTTTGACTGTGGATTCTGGAGTATACTATAGGTTTGAAAGAAAAATAAGAAAACACATATACTGTAACGGCATTTATCGGAAGAAGGTGAGGACCAAGGTGCAGCGTGATACGTGTTCATATTATTTATTCGAAACTGAACACTGAATACAAAATAACAAAAGGAATAACCGAAACAGTTCTGACAGGTGCAACAAACACTAAACAGAAAATAACCACCCACAACTAACAGTGGGAAAACAGGCTACCTAAGTATGGTTCTCAATCAGAGACAACGATAGACAGCTGCCTCTGATTGGGAACCATACCAGGCCAAAACATAGATAACTACTGTGATTATTATTATTTGACCATGCTGGTCATTTATGAACATTTGAACATCTTGGCCATGTTCTGTTATAATCTCCACCCGGCACAGCCAGAAGAGGACTGGCCACCCCTCATAGCCTGGTTCCTCTCTAGGTTTCTTCCTAGGTTTTGGCCTTTCTAGGGAGTTTTTCCTAGCCACCGTGCTTCTACACCTGCATTGCTTGCTGTTTGGGGTTTTAGGCTGGGTTTCTGTACAGCACTTTGAGATGTCAGCTGATGTACGAAGGGCTATATAAATAAATTTGATTTGATTTGATTTGAAATACAAAACCTAGACATACAAACATAGAATGCCCACCCACATCACACCCTGACCAAATAAAAAATAGAAATATACAAAGCAATCTACGGTCAGGGTGTGACATATACTGTAATATAATATTCAAGTTTCATATTTTCTCAGATGATAATGCACATACAGATCAGGGTATGCATACAGTATGTGCTCACATGCTGTCTGCTACTGACCTTGTACAAAGCTCTCTCTTTCTTTACACCCCCTCCTTCCCCATTGCAAGGAAACAGCATCTTGAGTATTGCACAGAGGACTTACACTTACAGCATTAGGACAACAGAGGCGTAGCTAGCCCTAAATGAGGGGACAAATTGCGGAGCAAGGAGGAGGGGAAGAGGGGGAGGGCCGGTGGCAGTTCAGTGGCGGAAGCGCAGGAGGTGGCCCCCAAACGGGTCACTGGGGTCAAGCTGGCCCCTGTCGGTCTCTACTGCCATGTGAACAGGAAAGGTGTGCGCGTGTGAACTTTTGCCTCGTCCCGCTCAGTCCATCAGCCAGCAAATGGAGCACATCAGCCACACAGCTGGGGGAGAAGAAGTTAGGGGCTTGGGTAGGAGGGAGGGAGTGAGGGCAGGCCTGAACAACTCACACACAGGCCCCCTTTGTGCTCGGGGCAAGGGCTAGCGTTACCCCACAGGGGGGTAGACAGGGGGCGAACTGAAATGAGCAGTCCGTATGTGTTGGAGCAATTACCACTGAGTCATTATCACGCCATAACAGAGGATCATCTATCTTCTCATTCAAGGTGTCACCTGGTCTTCATTTACCAGTCAATATCCATCCATTATACTGGGATGAAGCCCAAACTGAAAACTAGTAAGGCCTCCAGATCCCTGACAAACACAAACATTGAGTTAGCAATAATATGCTATCTTCTTTTCTTTTAGACCTTATGACATTAAACCATACTGTACCTCAGGCACTGTGTGTACATAGGTGCGTGTGTGTGTTTACGTGTTAGTGGATGTACATGACTGTCTGTTAAGACCTGTGTGAGATGGCTTCTTGTGGTTTTGTACCAGTTTCCCCCCCCCTTCCTGCTCCTAGGCCAGTTGCACAGGGGAACTGTGTGGAGGAAATGCCTCTGAATTGGGAGGTCAAGTGCCTAGGGAGTCCTGGCCTAACTTTGCTATCCAACTTGAGTTCAATACCAGAGAAACATGCACACACACACACACACACACACACACACACACACACACACACACACACACACACACACACACACACACACACACACACACACACACACACACACACACACACACACACACACACACACACACACACACACACACACACACACACACACACACACACACACACACACACACACACACACACACACACACACACACACATGCAAGCACGCACAGCAACACATTCACCAATAGTATACCAGACATAACTTGACAAGATAAGCACCAATGGAAGTGGTAGTACCTAAGTAATCCTCCGATCAGTAATTGACTCATTAGCAACCTCACAGCTCCACAAATAAAACACAAACAGCATACATACAGTACATGATAGACGTCTTACTTCCTGCTCAGAGGCTGAGTGTGCAACACAGCCAGGGGCCGCTGTATTCAGCCCAGGGCTGTGTGGGAGTTCAAACACATTTAGATACTGCTCAATTCTAGATTAAAATATTACCGGTGTGTGTTTATTATTGGGAGAATAGCTGTCAGGATACTTCAGCTCGTTTCCTTCATCTTCCAGCCTCACCCCATAAACACTGTGGCTGAGAATGTCTATTTATACAGTTTACTCTGCTACTCTGCAGTGCATGCTACAGGCTGGGAGTGATTGGGAATGACTGGATCTTTACTCACTTTCGTGTGCTTTGTAAGTAAATGAAACTGTCAATGAATATAAACTCTGGAAAATGATTAGGTTCTAAAAAAAAAACAATGATAAAAAAATATACAGTATGACAAGAAATTGCATTTCATATTAATTAGAATTTTTTGAAGCATGTGACAAATAACATTTTATTTCATTTGATGATGAGAACTTGAGCTACAAGGGTAATACAGGTCTAACACCTAAAAATAACTGTATGTACTTGTAGTATCCTTAAAGGCTTCTTAGAATTACGACTCATGAGACTTACGTACGGTTTAGTCTTTAATTGTAACTTAGATTTTACATTATCTTATGCACCTGGCTTAAACTACCTGAAGCTTCTTAATCATGGTAATATAGGCAGACATAGGAAATAGCTACGGATAGCGGGAAGCAAACCCCCGTCTTGAGTCAATACTGCCATCTATTGGTAAACATAAATATACCAGGTTACTACATTCCCCCCCTTTAAAGCTAATAACCCAATTTAATTCCTTTCTGAGCTATGCTATATTCTTATTTACATTTTTTCAAAAATGATCTCCTTTAGGATCTGAAAAAGTCTGGCGGACGTCTCTCTCTAATAGAGCGTCTCAGAGGTGGTGTAGCTGGTGCCACCAGATCTTCACCCCTTGATGGTGAAACAAAGTCCTTTTGTGGAGACTTCACAGGAGGAGGTCGTCCCGGACTGGTGGTCTCAGGAAGTTGAGCATTGTTGGTCTCAGGTGGTTTGTCCAACTGCAACTCTGGGGAACGTTCCAATGTCCTGTCCTGCTCGTTTAAGAATTGATCCAGATCTCCGGATGGAACTGGAATTCGAGCTCGGATCTGATCCACGTGTCTCCTTAGTCTTTGTCCACTTCCGATGATCATAGTATAAGATACTGGTCCTGAGCAATCCTCAATGGTAGCTGGAATCCATTTAGGACCAAACCCATAGTTTCTTGTATAGACATCATCTCCAGTTGAGAAACTTCTGAGTTTGGCTCGGGTATCATGATTCCATTTTTGATTCCATTGCTTTTGTTGTATTTTCATTTTCAGGTCTGGTCTGATGAGATCCAAGGTTGACCTTAACCTCCTTGACATCAACATTTCTGCAGGTGACAACCCAGTCGTAGCTTGAGGAGTAATCCTGTAGCTAAACAAGAATCTTGACACCTTTGTTTCAATGCTGGGCCCTTGCATCTTCCTCATCCCCTCCTTCAAGGTCTGAACCGCACGTTCTGCTAATCCGTTTGAAGATGGGTGAAAAGGGGCCGACGTTACATGCTGAATTCCATTTTGTTTCATGAAACTTGTGAATTCAGTGCTTGTAAAACAAGTAGCATTGTCACTAACCAACATTTGAGGCAATCCCATAACACTGAAGCTTTGTCTCAACTTCTCAATCGTAGCGTACGATGTTGACGTGTTCATGGGGTAAACATCCATCCACTTTGAATGAGAATCAATCAGCACCAGGAACATTTTTCCTAGGAAAGGTCCAGCGTAGTCCACATGTAGTCGTGTCCATGGTTTTTCTGGCCATTCCCATGGATGTAATGGCGCGGTGGGGGGTGACTTCCTGTTACTCTGACAATCTTCACACCGGCTAACCTCATTTTCCACATCGTGGTCCATCTTTGGCCACCAGACATATGACCTCGCTAGGCCTTTCATTTGACATACCTGGATGCGACTGATGCAACAACTTCAGGAGCAACCCCCGCCCTTGTGGTGGGATAGCTACTCTTGAACCCACAGAACACATCCATCTCGAACACTCAATGCCAAGCGGCAAGTGTAGTAAGGCATGATCTGAGGCTCTGTCACTGTAGGCCATCCTTTCAGGATAAATTCATGCACTTGTGATAACGTCACATCCTTTGAAGTCCATTGCCTGATTTGTGCTGTGTTCACCGGTGCATCATCCAACACGTCGATCATCAAAACCTGGTCATTTTCTTCTTCCTGAATGATGATTTCTGGAACGGGCAGCCTACTCAGAGCATCAGCATTCCCATGGTATCTACCTGGTTTGTAAATGATTCTGTACTCGTAGGCCCTGAGCCACACATTCCAACGTTGAACTCTTGGAGAGACCATTTGTGGTACTGGCTTTTGTTCATGGAACAGCGAGATCAGAGGTTTATGATCCGTCACAATAGTGAATGTTCTCCCGTACAAGTACTTGTGGAATCTCTGTATTCCGAATATGACAGCCAGTCCTTCCTTGTCCAGCTGAGAGTACTTTTTCTCCGCTGGCGACAACGTTCTTGACATGAACCCGATTGGTGCCGAGAAACCTTTCTCCATCCGGTGGGATAGCACCGCCCCCACACCATACGATGAGGCATCACACGATAAGATGAGATCTCTGTCTGCTGAGTAGTGCACTAGCACTTCAGCTGATTGCAGTAACACCTTTGACTTTGCAAAAGCTTCTTCCTGTCTTTCTGACCATTTCCAGGCCACATCTTTCCTTAGCAGTTGATGTAGAGGAGCTAAGAGGGTAGAGAGGTTCGGGAGGAAGCGATTGTAATAGTTCAGTAAGCCTAGATAGGCTTTCAGCTCTGTAACGTTTGTCGGAGCTGGAGCTTCCACAACAGCCCTCACTTTAGCTTTGACAGTGTGTAACCCCTTGGCATCCACCTTGTGACCCAGGTACTGCACTTCATCAGCTAACAGTGTACACTTGCTCCTCTTCAGCCGGAGACCGGCGTCCTCCATCCTCCTCAAAACTTCACCTAAGTTTCTGAGATGTTCCTCCTTCGTGACTCCCGTGACAAGAATGTCGTCGAGGTAAACTGCTACCTTGGGTATCCCCTGCAGAATCCCCTCCATAGTTCTTTGGAAGATAGCTGGTGCAGAAGACACCCCGAAAGGCAAGCGTTTATAGGTAAACATCCCTCTGTGGGTGTTTATGGTCAGGTACTTCTGTGAAGCTTTATCCATTAGCACTTGCTGATATGCGTGACTCATGTCCAGTTTTGTAAACTGTTGCCCTCCGGTTAACGTTGAAAGCAAATCCTCCACTTTGGGTATTGGGTACTGCTCCAGAGAGGAAACTCTATTTACAGTCAGCTTATAGTCACCGCATAATCTGATTGAACCATCTGGTTTTAGTATGGGAACAACTGGTGCTGCCCACTCAGAAAACTTGACAGGTACAATTATATCCTCTGCTAAGAGTCTGTCAATTTCCACATCCACTTTAGGCTTCATGGCATATGGAACTGATCTTGGCCTATAGAATCTGGGAGTAGCATCAGCAGCAACATGAATGGTAGCTTGGACCCCTTTTAATGTCCCTAGCTCTTCTTTGAAAACACACTCATGCTTTGAAAGCACCTGCTGTAGTGTCAATGTCTCTGTGGTGACATGTTTGATTTCATCCCAGTTCAATTTTATTTCCTCCAACCACCCTCTTCCTAGTAAGCTGGGGCCAGTACCTTCCACTACTAAGAGAGGCAGATTTTTCTTTTGTCCTTGATATTCCACTTGAACATCCGCAACTCCAATCACAGTGATCTTCTCCCCTGTGTACGTTTTGAGTTTAATGGGGGTGTCTCTCAGTTTAGGCACTTCAACGGTTTTCCACTTCCTATAGAATTGGGACCTGTTCATCAGAGTGACACTACATCCTGTGTCTAGTTCAAACGGTACCTTCAATCCATTTATTCCCATTTCCACAATGAAAGGCTCCACCTTCTTCATATTCGCCCCCTGTACACTGTACATTGAGAATGCTTGCTCTGCGTCTGCGCACTCACTTTCACTTTCTATCACTTGATTAGAGCGGTAGCTAGAGCGTCTGGAGGTATTCGGTTTTCTGACCGTCCTCTTTTCTGCAGCCCGTGGCTTTTTTTTATTGCGGCACGCCCTCGCAATATGGCCTATTATCCCACATGCATAACACTTTTCCTGTTTGAATTTACAGTCAACTGCTGCGTGTTTGCCTTTGCAACGATAACAGTCTCTATTGGCTGCTGCACCACGGCTTTCTGTTCTTTGAAATTCTACGCGCTCAGCGTTGCTCTCTTTTATTGTATGGCACGCAGTTGCGCCCCTTGTCTGCAAATCCAGTGCATTTCTATTTGCGGACTCCATGGCCTGGGCCAGTTTGAGTGCATTCTCAAACGTGAGATTAGGCTCTGATAACAATCGTATTTGTATCCTGTCATCATTAATCCCACACACCAGCCGATCGCGTAGCATTTGCGATAATGTATTCCCATAGTTACAGTCCAATGCTAGTTTTCTCAACTCAGCCACATATTCCCCCACTGATTCGATAGGTTTTCTCATGCGTGAATCAAACTTGAATCTTTGTACTATTTCACTGGGTTTGGGGTTGAAGTGATTTTTTAATAGTTCGACTAAATCTATGAATGACTTTTCTCCTGGTTTATCTGGGCTCAACAGGTTTCTCATTAAGCTGTACGTCTGTGCACCGACAACGCTTATGAGTATGGATTTCTGTTTAGCGGCATCAGTTATTTCATTAGCAGCAAAGAAATGTTCCATTATTTCACAGTACTCCTCCCATTCCTGATTTTTAGGATCAAATGGTGGTAGCGAGCCTATTGTTGCCAAAGCCATCTTTTCCGATTGTAACTCCCCTCACACAGTCAATAATTTGTCCTACCCGTATCCAGGGAATCAAGCCTTCAGAATCTTCCACCGGTCACTTGAGTCTCACCTCCCGCGTCGCACTCCAAACACTCCGTTAACTTCGTGGCAAAAAAATCCAACGCAGTTCTCCATAGTTATCCTCATCGCCAAATATGTAGTATCCTTAAAGGCTTCTTAGAATTACGACTCATGAGACTTACGTACGGTTTAGTCTTTAATTGTAACTTAGATTTTACATTATCTTATGCACCTGGCTTAAACTACCTGAAGCTTTCTTAATCATGGTAATATAGGCAGACATAGGAAATAGCTACGGATAGCGGGAAGCAAACCCCCGTCTTGAGTCAATACTGCCATCTATTGGTAAACATAAATATACCAGGTTACTACAGTACTGTATTCAGGAACTTACTGTTGATATTGTGTACATGTCCCTGCACTGACCCTAACTCAGTGTTGCAGCAGCCCATTGAGAGGGAGGGAGGGAGGGAGATTGGGCGCTGACCAGATATGTAATCTACAGTAAGACAATACATATCTAGTAGGCCAAAGTATAAGGTAAAAGTTTACATTTACAATCAAAATATTTGGTGCAATACAAAGTTGTAAAAAGTTTACTGTTTTGCTTTTTATAACAACATACAGTACCAGTCAAAATTTTGGACACACCTACTCATTCAAGGGTTTTTCTTTATTTTTACTATTTTCTACATTGTAGAATAATAGTGAGACATCAAAACTATGAAATAACACATATGGAATCATGTAGTAAGCAAAAAAGTGTTAAACAAATCAAAATATATTTTAGATTTTAGATTATTGAAAATAGCGACCCTTTGCCTTCATGACAGCTTAACACACTTTTGGCATTCTCTCAATCAGCTTCACCTGGAATGCTTTTACAACAGTGTTGAAGGAGTTCCCACATATGCTGAGCACTTGCTGGCTGCTTTGCCTTCACTCTGCTGTCCAACTCATCCCAAACATCTCAATTGGGTTGAGGTCGGGTGATTGTGGAGGACAGGTCATCTGATGCAGCACTCCATCCATCACTCTCCTTCTTGGTCAAATAGCCCTTACACAGCCTGGAGGTGTGTTGGGTCATTGTCCTGTTGAAAAACAAATGATAGTCACACTAAGTGACATCATTCATCCCCCCTACTCTCCCCTGTAACTATTCCCCAGGTCATTGCTGTAAATGAGAATATATTCTCAGTCAATTTAACTGGTAAAATAAGGGTTAAATAAAATAATAAATAAGTGTAAACCAGATGCTTAATGGTGGGAACCACACATGCAGAGATTATCCATTCACCTACTCTGCGTCTCACAAAGACACAGAGGTTGGAACCAAAAATCGCAAATTCGGACTCATCAGACCAAAGGACAGATTTCCACTGTCCATTGTTACTTGAACTGTGAAGCATTTATTTGGGCTGTAATTTCTGAGGCTGGTAACTCTAATGAACTTATCCTCTGCAGCAGAGGTAACTGTAGCTGTCCTCATGAGAGACAGTTTCATCATAGCTCTTGGTGGTTTTTGCGACTGCACTTGAAGCTCTTCATGTCTTAATGTAATGATGGACTGTTGTTTCTCTTTGCTTATTTGAGCTGTTCTTGACATAATATGGACTTAGTCTTTTACCAAATAGGGCTATCTTCTGTATACCACCCCTACCTTGTCACAACACAAATTATTGGCTCAAATGCATGAAGAAGGAAATACATTTCACAAATGAACTTTTAGCATGGCACACCTGTTAATTGAAATGCATTCCAGGTGACTACCTCATGAAGCTGTTTGAGAGAATGCCAACAGTGTGGTTACTTTGAAGAATCTCAAGAATATATTTGATTTGTTTAACACTTTTTGGGTTGCTACATGGTTCCATATGTGTTATTTCTTCATTTTGATGTCTTTACTATTATTCTACAATGTAGAAAATAGTAAAAATAAAGAAGTCCCTTGAATGAGTAGGTGTGTTCAAACTTTCGACTGGTACTGCATTTTTTGTGTCACTTGTTACAAAAGAAGAAGAAAACCTTGGCAAAGTGACGAACCCTGGCTGTGAAATGTGGTCATGTAATCTAATTAAGATGTTACTAAGTGGATGAAATATTAAAAGACAAGAAAAAAATCTCAGTTTTAGTCAATCTCTTTGATTGATTTAATTAACTGCAAATCTCTCTGGGGTGACCCCCATGTAATCCTTTTTTGTCTTTTTTTGCCGGCTAAAAATGTAAGTTGATCTATAAATAGAGGTGGATAATGCTGTTGACCCTGGGGGTTAATTCTCAGGCTTTCTGCTGCTTTCATCCCCTGGGGGCCCGGGGGCCGAATCCTCCTCAGGTTACACTGCCCTGAACCCAGGAACCACAGCCAGGAAATGAGTTCATATCAAAAAATGAACCTAGGATTTGGTCCGCTTCGGCACCTTTGTAGACACCAGGAAGATGAGAGGCGGGGAACGCTGGGGAACGTAGCCGAGCTTAAATCCTGATTAATCCTGCCCATTCCACGCTACGTCACGAGGTCACTGGGAATCCAAATAAAACATCTGAGAGAAATAAATTAATAAAAAGGGGGAGAAAAATCAGAGGATGATTGGTCTGTGTACCAGACCCAGACATGTCTATTTAATTTTTTTGTGATGCCCGGTAGCATTTCTATTTCAACACCTGTCAGAAGGGGGAAACCTACATGATGGAGAAATTGCGCTTTAATAAAATGTTCAATTAATTCCAGATGAAAGAGCTTGTTGAGAAGGCCCGCCCCCAGCCGAGTGTGTGTACGATAGAGAGCCAGGGGCTTTTCTGACTAATTGCTCCTTTACATAATCCTTAATAGTTTTTACATAATCTCAGATAGTGTTTACACACGAAAACCCACAGGGTTAGAGTAATAAAGTGTCTTACAGCGCCAGTATAAATATACATATAATGCTGAGGAACGCACACTCTCTTGTGTCGTGTTCAGCAATAACATTTCACTTCTAACATTTGTCTGTCCCAATCAAAATACTGTTGAATAAATAGATCTGTGGCCTGAATAAACATACAGTAGTCTCAAGCAGTCAATGACCGGTGTCTTAGTCCAAGCTTTTAATTTAAGTATTTCCTTGTCTGTTTTTTGTGAAACTGTGGACATTGAATTCAGGCACAGCTGAAAAGGTAGGCATAGACGAGCAATCCTTTGACACTCACATACACACACACACACACACACACACACACACACACACACACACACACACACACACACATACACACGACACACACACACACTAGGGCTGTCAGTGGTGAAAATGCATCAGACACAGTGAGGGAGAGAAAGAGTGAAAGAGAGAGAGATGGGGGAGACAAAGACAGAGATTCCTGTGTGTCCAGGAGGTTAAGCCAGCTGGGGATGGAGCCTGGGGTCAGGGGTCTCCTCCTCCATGAGGTGTAGAACCCTGATCATCTCAGCAGCTGAGCAGAATGGTTGGTGTAGAGGCCCCTTTCAAAGAGTCGAAGGGGTGAGGGAAGGGTGAGAGGTGAAGGTGAGTGTAAGGGTTCCTCTTGGGGTGTTGGGATTCGAAGAATAGGGTCACTGAAGAATCGTTACTGGTTGTGTGAGGTAACCTGTGTTGAGCTGAGACTGAGATAGTTTCTGAGCAGTAACATTCGAACATTTCTCTATGGGCAGGCATCTCAAAACCAGGGGATGGATAAAAAGAAAAATTCAATCGTTCCGTTCCATTGTTTCCAACCTGCAAAATAAAGTTCTGAACAGCTTAATATCGTTCCTTTCTGTTCCTCTGGAAACCTCTGAAATCCCTTTTTTTTTTAGCTTGACGTTAAATTACTTCACCAATCAGTGCGGCTAGAGCAGCTTGCTATGGCGCGGGCAAGCTATAGTTGTTTACAAGCTCGATGGATAGACAAGTGTATAGTAGGGCACAAGATGCGACAGAAACTTTGCGGGTGAAATTTTGCGGCCTTGCATCTTGCTATGTCATGCATTATCTGAATTAGGCCCACAGAATTATACCTACACAGGAGCGGCTTCCATGGAGGAACTTTGAATGTCTTTGAACTTCAGAGAGTTGGAAAAAACATCTTCCCTTTTTGTAGTTAATAAATCCAATGTGAAACGTGATCACTCAACTAGCATTGAAAAAGTGAATTGATTCTTCTCTAATTAAAATCTCTCCCTAATTTCTGAATCATGCTTGTAACGTCAGTAGGATACAATAGTCTATGCTTCTGAGGGGGAGGGGCAGGTATCCTACACATGCACACACACTGGCAAAGATTTTCAGCTGGCAGGCAGAAACACTGGAGTACGTTTCTGAGTGACAGAGTGAGTAGGCGCTTTGTTGCATTTTTTTGTGGGACTGAAACTTAAAAGGACATTATTAAACGGTTCCCATGGTTTTAAAATAACGGTTCTCGAAAATGTTTTTATTTTCCGGTTTCCAGTTCTGTTCCCTGAACCAGTTCCAACCCCTGCTCAAAACTGTCCTGTTTTTCAAGAAACTGTGGCATATCTTCCAGTAAAAACAGGTGGTCTGGTGAGAGTTTTCATGTGAGGGATGTTATCCTCTGATGGTATTCTGTGATGAAGATAAAACTCTTGAGGTATAATGATGCTTCTTGGAGAGAAAAAAACCCTCTCAGGTCTGGTTGATTCATTTCAGGACTTTCTGCCCTGGGACATTCAAGGGAGTGTGTGTGTGGCCCTAGAGTAAGAGTGAGGAGACAGTGGTGATTTGCAGGTGTATGGGTCAGACAGAAACCCCCACACCCCTCCCCCTCTCTTCCACATCCCTCCCTCTGTCCATTCCCTAACCTCCTGAGCCTCCATAATATCTGGACACATGGACGGCCGCAGTCAGAGGGAAACCCACAGGCGAACAACAACTCTCTCACCGCTCTCACACAATCCATGGCACGCCAGACAATATTCCACAAGTGGTTTGTTTCCCAACGACACAAATACCTCTTGGCTAGATGTACAGAACAGTGGCTAGTATTGGGGGGGGGGGCTACCCCTGCCCCTTGCTCCCCTACCCTCTGCCTCATTCCCCCTGCTCCCCGACACACTTCCCCCTCCTCCTCAACACCCCCAGAACACACATTAATCTTACACACCCGGGAGGGGGAAAATCCAGCAGCTGTCAATGTTGTCCCACCCAGCAAGCCTGGTCCCAGGAGCTCCACTAATTCCAAGGTCATGTGGATGTCTCCGTCCCTCTCCCCTCTCGGCTCCTCTTCTCTCTCACTCCACCTCCCCTTATTGGGCCACGAAGGTAGGAAGCCAGGGAGAGTTGGAGATAGAGAGAGAGAGAGAGAGAGAGGGGGGAGAGGGATATAGAGAGAGTGGGGAAGAGGGGACAAGGGATCATGTGAAACCTTCAAAAGCAGCTCCAGTCACACAGACACAAGACACAGGAGTGCCAACTGAGATGCTACATTACCTGACAGATGTCAAAGTGTTGTAAGTGTAGATCAAATGATCGGTAGCTCTGTGCTCTCTTGTGTTCTCACCATTTCTGATGATTGTGTATTTCATCAATGTGGCGCCCAGCAGACATTCCTAAACCTTTCTCTCCCAGTGACCCCTCTCAGGTGGCAGAGGCCCAGAGCCCGGCGGAGGAGGTCACATGACCTCTATTAACTGGTTCCAGGGAAAATCCACCTGAGACAGACAGGGAGGCTCTCACCCAAAATTAATTTTTATTTTAGACGGGTGTGAGAAAAGTCACGAGTCTTGCAACATATAACCGTCGGTAAAATAAATAATGCAAGAAATGGAGGTTGAAGCGCCAAGCAAATATTGCTATAATAACCATCAAATGGAAGTAACCTTGGAGTGACACGATGACATGTTGTGTGGTCCTCTGACTACCACTCGGGAAAGCATGTAGTTTATTAGGCTACAGATTAAATAAATTATGATGAACTTCACAGGGTGGTGAAAGTGCAAGGTGATGAGCTTGATACTCCTTTACAATAAATATTGAGGGTCTTATTCTGGTGACATGATGATCGATGCTTGGCTGCCGTTTGACAAATTAAAATAATCTTGGTCTGTCCATAACAATCTCATCATGTAGACTATACCCACACTGTATCTGAGCTGTTGGCTAGAGCGCACATGCTAACGCCAGTGGGCACATTTGCTATATAACACACATTTATTCTATTACAAACACCTTAATGCATACTTTTAAATTATAATATGTGAGCTAAAAATAACAATGTTACATTAATTAACATATTAAAATCCTTTCCTTAAAGTATAATTTTTAGAGATTACTAATTTTACTGTCACCAGTACAACAACAAAATACCTTAATACATGTAATTTTATCCTTGAAACATTTAATTGACATACTGTCGAATTCCATTCATTCTTACAGAGGACTGCTCCTACTGGGGAGTGCTCCTACTGGGGAGTGCTCCTACTGGGGAGTGCTCCTACAGAGGACTGCTCCTACTGGGGAGTGCTCCTACTGGGGAGTGCTCCTACTGGGGAGTGCTCCTACAGAGGACTGCTCCTACAGAGGACTGCTCCTACTGGGGAGTGCTCCTACTGGGGAGTGCTCCTACTGGGGAGTGCTCCTACTGGGGAGTGCCAATATGGCTGACCAATGGCTATGTATTGGCCTCTCAATGGCCAATACATAGCATCAGCAATCCAGGGTTTATATATATATCATTGGAAAATGTGCGTATTGTTTTTACGTGGATTTTTTAATATTCACATCAAAATCTGTTGCCAATTGGATGGAAGCCTATCTCATGTCACACACTGCTAATTCACTATATTTGTTCCAATTTACAATGTTTCATTGCAAAGACTAAAACAGAGAGCTACAAAGGTTTACTTGGATTGGAGTTCTGGTCGAAACTGACCATACAAACAACCAAAACTGAATTGATTCCTCCTTATGTAGCAAACCATTGTATCTATTTATTAGTGTCCGCTGGTGAGGAATTTCCACCCATTGTTTCAGGAAAAATCAAGGCTTCCTGCAGGCCTTACTGGCAGAGGACTGAGTTTAATCCTGCCTATATTAGAGTTAGACAGTAAATAACAACTCTTACTCAAACACACACACACAAATCAAGTCAACTCAAATGTTATTGGTCACATACACGTGGTTAGCAGATGTTAATGCGAGTGTAGCGAAATGCTTGTGCTTCTAGTTCCGACCATGCAGTAATATCTAACAAGTAATCTGACAATTTCACAACAACAAAGGAATGAATAAGAATATGTACATATAAATATATGGATGAGCGATGGCCGAACGGCATAGGCAAGATGCAGTAGTTGGTAGAGAGTACAGTATATACATATGAGATGAGTAATGTAGGGTAAGTAAACATTATATAAAGTGCCATTGTTTAAAGTGACTAGTGATACATTTATTACATGCAATGTTTTATTATTAAAGTGGCTATAGATTTGAGTCAGTATGTTGGCAGCAGCCACTAAATGTTAGTGATTGCTGTTTAACAGTCTGATGGCTTGAGATAGAAGCTGTTTTTCAGTCTCTCGGTCCCAGCTTTGATGCACCTGTACTGACCTCGCCTTCTGGATGATAGCGGGGTGAACAGGCAGTGGCTCGAGTGGTTGTTGTCCTTGATGATCTTTTTGGCCTTCCTGTGACATCGGGTGGTATAGGTGTCCTGGAGGGCATGTAGTTTGCCCCTGGTGATGCTTTGTGCAGACCTCACTACCCTCTGGAGAGCCTTATGGTTGTGGGCGGAGCAGTTGCCGTACCAGGCGGTGATACAGCCCGACAGGATACTCTCGATTGTGCATCTGTAAAGGTTTGTGAGTGTTTTTGGTGACAAGCCAAATTTCTTCAGCCTCCTGAGGTTGAAGAGGAGCTGTTGCGCCTTCTTCACCACGCTGTCTGTGTGGGTGGACCATTTCAGTTTGTCTGTGATGTGTACGCTGAGGAACTTAAAACTTTCCACCTTCTCCACTACTGTCCCGTCGATGTGGATATGGGGGTGCTCCCTCTGCTGTTTCCTGAAGTCCACGATCATCTCCTTTGTTTTGTTGACGTTGAGTGTGAGGTTATTTTCCTGACCCACACTCCGAGGGCCCTCACCTCCTCCCTGTAGGCCGTCTCATCGTTGTTGGTAATCAAGCCTACCACTGTAGTGTCGTCTGCAAACTTGATGATTGAGTTGGAGGCCTGCATGGCCACGCAGTCATGGGTGAACAGGGAGTACAGGAGAGGGCTGAGAACGCACCCTTGTGGGGCCCCAGTGTTGAGGATCAGCGGGGTGGAGATGTGGTTTCCTACCCTCACCAACTGGGGGCGTCCTGTCAGAAAGTCCAGGACCCAGTTGCACAGGGCAGGGTCGAGACCCAGGGTCTCGAGCTTAATGACGAGTTTGGAGGGTATTATGGTGTTAAATGCTGAGCTGTAGTCGATGAACAGCATTCTTACATAGGTAATCCTCTTGTCCAGATGGGTCAGGGCATTGTGTAGTGTGATTGCGACTGCGTCGTCTGTGGACCTATTGGGGCGGTAAGCAAATTGGAGTGGGTCTAGGGTGTCAGATAGGGTGGAGGTGATATGATCCTTGACTAGTCTCTCAAAGCACTTTATGATGACGGAAGTGAGTGCCACGGGGAAATAGCCGTTTAGCTCAGTTAACGTAGCTTTCTTGGGAACAGGAACAATGGTTGCCCTCTTGAAGCATGTGGGAACAGCAGACTGGGATAGGGATTGGTTGAATATGTCCATAAACACACCAGCCAGCTGGTCTGCGCATGCTCTGAGGACACGGCTAGGGATGCCGTCTGGGCCAGCAGCCTTGTGAGGGTTAACACGTTTAAAAGTTTTACTCACGTTGGCTGCGGTGAAGGAGAGCAAAGAAGTTGTTTCGTTTGTCTGAGAGCAAGACATCGGGGTCCGCGACGGGGCTGGTTTTCTTTTTGTCGTCCGTGATTGACTGTAGACCCTGCCACATACCTCTTGTGTCTGAGCCGTTGAATTGCGACTCTGCTTTGTCTCTATACTGACGCTTAGCTTGTTTGACTGCCTTATGGAGGGAATAGCTACACTGTTTGTATTCGGTCATGTTTCCGGTCGCCTTGCCCTGACAACATCACCAATGCACTTGCTAATAAACTCACTCACCGAATCAGCATATACTGTATATCAATGTTGTTGTCTGAGGCTATCCGGAATGTATCCCAGTCCACGTGATCGAAGCAATCTTGAAGCGTGGAATCAGATTGGTCGGACCAGCGTTGAACAGACCTGAGCACGGGCGTTTCGTGTTTTAGTTTCTGTCTATAGGCTGGGAGCAACAAAATGGAGTTGTGGTCACACATACACACAGAGGGGGCGGAGCATACAGAGAGTATCATCACCCTGTGAGGCCAGAGGAGGTGAGTCAGGCAGTGGAGGCCATTTGTATTTTATTGTCAAAGCATAATTTGATCCCCCAATCCAAATGCAACGCAGCCTTCTTCCCTCCATGAATATATTTCATTGGCATCATTGTAACATTTATGAATATATACTGTATATATAGAGATAGAGACTATTATTCACTTATTATTTGTTACTACACTGCAATTGTTATAGTGATAGATAGTAAACATACCTTGTCCAGAAGGGGCTGTGTCAGCAGGAGGTGCTTTTCAAACCATAGGTCAACCATATATTTTTATTTTTATTTATTTAACCTGGTAAGTTGACTGAGAACACATTCTTATTTACAGCAACAACCTGGGGAAGAGTTACAGGGGAAAGGTTGAATGAGCCAATTGGAAGCTGAGGATGGTTAGGTGGCCATGATGGGCCAGAGTGGACATTTAGCCAGGACACCGGGGTTAACACCCCTATTCTTACAATAAGTGCTATGGGATCTTTAGTGACCACAGAGTCAGGACACTCATTTAACCTTTCTCGCCCAGGGGTTCCGCTAGCGGAACACCCACAACATTCCGCTGAAAAGGCAGCGCGCGAAATTCAAAAATATTTTTTTGAAATATTTAACTTTCACACATTAACAAGTCTAATACAGCAAATGAAAGATAAACATCTTGTGAATCCAGCCAACGTGTCCGATTTTTAAAATGTTTTACAGCGAAAACACAACATATATTTATGTTAGCTCACCACCAAATCCAAAAAAGCACAGACATTTTTTCACAGCAAAGATAGCTTTCACAAAACCCACAAATAGAGATAAAATGAATCACTAACCTTTGAACATCTTCATCAGATGAGTCATATGACATCATGTTACACAATACATTTATGTTTTGTTCGATAATGTGCATATATATATATTAAAAAAATCTCAGTTTACATTGGCGCGTTACGTGCAGTAATGTTTTGATTCCAAAACATCCGGTGATTTTGCAGAAATACTCATAATAAACATTGATAAAAGATGCAAGTGTCATTCACAAAATTAAAGATAAACTTATCCTCTATGCAACCGCTGTGTCAGATTTCAAAATAAACTTTACGGAAAAAGAATAATCTGAGAACGGCGCTCAGAGCACAATCCAGCCAAAGAAATAGTCGCCATTTTGGCGTCAACAGAAGCTACAAAAACACTATAAATATGCACTTACCTTCGAATAACTTCATCAGAAGGCACTCCCAGGATTCCCAGTTCGACAATAAATGACTGAAAAGTTCCATAAAGCCCATCATTTAGCCACTTGTTGTTAGCATGTTCAGCCCACGAATCCATTTTCATGACGCACGAGCAATCCCTCCAGAGAAAAACTCAAAAAGTTCCGTTACAGGTCGAAGAAACAAGTCAAATGATGTATGCAATCCATATTTAGGATGTGTTTAACATTAATCATCAATAAGGATCCAACCGGAGAATTTCATTGTCTGAAGAAAGAGCATTGGAACGAGAGCACTCTCTCTCGCTCGCGCGCAAAATGAGACTGAGACATATAACCAAAATCTAAAGACGGTGACATCTAGTGGAAGCCCTAGGAAGTGTTTGCTTATCCATAACTATATGGGGTATCATTTGGCACTGTTTTGAAAATCGAGTTCTCACTTCCTGTTTGGAAGTCTTCTCAGGATTTTGTCTGCCAAATGAGTTCTGTTCTACTTACAGACATAATTCAAACAGTTTTAGAAACTTCAGGGTGTTTTCTATACAATAGTAATAATAATATGCATGTATTACCTTCTGGGACAGAGTAGGAGTAAATTCCCTTTGGGCACGCAATTTGTTCAAAGTGGAAATGCTGCCCCCTGTCCCTATGAAGTTTTTAATGTCCCAGACTGCACTCTACACAGGGCAATGCTCAATCACTGCCGTGGGGCATTGGAATATTGCTTAAGACCAGAGCAAAGTGTGCCTCCTACTGGCCCTCCAACATCACTTCCAGTAGCATCTGGTCTCCCATCCAGGCACCGACCAGGAAAGGGAAAGGGAAAGGGAAAGGGAAAGGGAAAGGGAAAGGGAAAGGGGATACCTAGGCAGTTGTACAACTGAAATGTGTCCCATCCCTGCTTACAGAATGTTCAGAGGCAAGACAGCAGTGGGATGCAGGGTGGTATGCTGCTGGCCAACCATAGACATGCCCAAATTCCTGGAGTAGCATATTGCAAAAATGACAACTTTGATCTAACTGTGGCCACTGTAACCTACATTGAAATTAGGAGGGTACATTTTCTCAGTAACCAATCACAAGATAGCTAAAGCTGATCAGTCATTAAGCAGGCTCGGCAACCTGAGGTTGAGTTAGCTAGCTTAGCTAGTTTAATTACGAACCCGGGTCGCTGGCTTGAAAGGCAAATACCCTATGCATCGCACCAATAGGGTTAAGCCTCTTGGTGGGAATTGTAACGTGGCTCATATAACGAGGATCATTGCACTGGCCCCTTCGAACAGGAAGGCATGTCCCCATGCTTCAACTCCCCTCGCAAATCCAGGCTGTGTGTTCCGATGGTGTCACAGCCAGCATCCCACTTCTGACACCATTATAGCAAACAGTGGGGCAGGTAAGCAAACCCGGGTTGTGGGAAGGCAAGGAAAACACCCAAGGCATCGCACCAATAAGGTTAACCCACTTGGTGGGAATTGTATCGTGGCCCATATAGCGATGATACAATATTTAACCATTGCTAGTGAGTGTTGATTTTATTTTTGATGGATTCATCTGAGCTTTGTGAGCTTGCTAGCAATAACAATAGCTAGCTAGCTTTCAGCCAAACAGGGAACCATGAAAATTGGTTTAGAAACATAAAAGCGCTATTCCTTTTCCACTCTGTTTCTCTGGGGAGTTCTCTCTAGCACTACGTTTTGCTTATTTTTGGTAAAAGTGCTGGACATTGCACATAAATAGTCAAGGCTATATCTAATCTATATCCAAGATGAATCAAGCTCTCATGTGAGGAATTTGAGTTCAGCTTCAGTGGATCTGACAGGACTCCTCCCTATGATATCCCCACAGCTCCCACGACGGTCAGCTAGAACTGACCTCAGGCTTGTAGACGGACAGCAGCAGTCACTGCTGGAGGACTCTGAGACCTGCTCCAAACTGATCTGAGGTCAGAGGACAGGCTGTGGTGTGACCCTGTCAACTGCGGTAAGCAATAACTATGCCTATGCATTGAGTGCAGAACTTGTGAATGAAGGGACAAGAAGTAACAATGAATATCGTCAGATAAATATAGGCTAATCATGAATTATACTTGCGAGCCCCTACCAGTAGCCTACAGTACATGCGCCCTTGTCTGTGCAGAGGATAGCAATTTGGAAATATGACCCAAGACAACATATTATTGAACAAACAGCCATAGTAAATATTCATAGTGAATATGAATCACGAACGTAAAGAAAGACCACATGGTTGAGTGTTCCCCATGAATAGCCTCGAGAGACTATGTGTAAAAGGAGCATTTACGATAAATCCAACCAGATCTGATAGCTGAAGTAATGATAGTATATTTAAATATGGGATGATGACGGCTAACCATGGCCACAAGTTCTGCACTCAATGCATAGGCATAGATATTATAATATAGCCTTCATTCTAGCGGCTTTCGTGCCTGCATAAAATATATCCTATATGAAAAAACTCAAGATGGCGCCGGAGGGGAGGGCTACCCATTTCATTGTAAGGTCTACACGTTGTATTCGGCACATGTGACAAATAAAAGTTGATTTGATTTGAAATCTTAGCGATGTAATTTATCAATTTCTCTTCTTCTGGGGGGAACATGCAATGGAAAAGAAACACTGTAGCCTGGGAGCAGAGATTTTAAAGACGGCTGTTACATCTTCACAGGCCAAAACCCTCCAGTACACTCGGGAGAGAACAGCAGGAGGCTGAAAAGGTTGAAGTCTTTCCCTTGAAGGATTGTGGTCCTCAGGCAGGGAGACACATTGGCTGAGGAGGACACTTAGGGCCTACTTTCTTTGGAAGATGTCGGCATAGCCGAGGCCAGGATAGCCTATACATGAGCACTCCCGGGAGGACATCTCATACTAGCTGCAGGAGCAGCTGCTACCACCAGGTCAATGCAGCGAGGCTGGAAACAATTCCGGAAGCAGAGCTGCTTCCTTCGAAACTTGGAGAGGTGAATCAATAGAGCCCATGGTGCTGAGGAGGACTGGATAGCCGCCAGCACCGAGTTGTTGGCTGTGGCAGCAAGAGCGATTTCTGGAGCCTTTTCCCCCACTCTGGGAGAACAGACCTCTTCTCCTGAGAAAGAGATGCCATCATGTGGGAGTTGCAGAGATGAGACAACCACATTAATAATAGCCAGGTGGAGGAGCTCATGGCTGGACATGGCCGGAGCCGCTGTGATGCTGTTTTCGGCCAAGATTCCCAGAAGTTCAGCATCGGCTAATGGGCACACTTGGCCAATGGAAATTCTCTCACTTCTTCTCTGGTATATCCTAGTCGTGGACGATTCATCTGGATCAATCACTGGAACATGGGACGTATTTGGCGTCTGATATGACTAACCAACACGGACGGCAATGTCTTTGGAAAACTGTTGCTGAAAAACAGCAAGTGAGAGAACATGGGTAAGTTGACATATAAATAAATCCCAATATTTACACCCATTGGTTGAGAGAGAGAATGGGGATAATTGCAAGAGTGAGGCCAAGGGTTAAACAGAAAGCGTGAGGAATGTGCAATATTGTGCTGTGCTTATAGGCTATAAGGTAAATAGGTGATTGAAGACGCTATGCTGATGATGATACGTTTGTATTCATTCCAACTATGCCCTTCGAATAGAAAACAAAGTTAATTATTTAATGCTGACTGGATGAAGTTAAACGAGTATTCAGACCAGTCTTCCTGATTGAACTGTCTGTCTGTCTGTCTGTCTGTCTGTCTGTCTGTCTGTCTGTCTGTCTGTCTGTCTGTCTGTCTGTCTGTCTGTCTGTCTGTCTGTCTGTCTGTCTGTCTGTCTGTCTGTCTGTCTGTCTGTCTGTCTGTCTGTCTGTCTGTCTGTCTGTCTGTCTGTCTGTCTGTCTGTTTTGCACACACACACTCCCTCTCCTTCTCGTTTCGGGGTTACGGTTTAGTAACAGCACCACACTCACTCTTCCCTCTGACTCATCACGTCTGTTCAATTAAACCAGGGTTTAGCCTTATCAACAGACTGATGTCTGGCAGACTGCATGTGGCCTGCATCCACATTCCCCCTAAAATGAGTAATGGACAAATTTAGCTTGAAGTTAGCCTGCTGTACCCTGGCCCCTGCCTACTCCAGCCCAGTCATCGTCCAGTCTAAATCTCCAAACAAGGCCCCCCTTCACCAGCTCTCCTGTGTCACATACTATATTGTGTACAATATGGTAACCTATATATTCAGGATATATTTGTAGGATAATGTATATGTTGACGTGGCCATTGCGATATCATTCATCTTTAGTAAAGGAACTGTTGACAGTGCATTTGTGATTCCTCCTGAATCTGTTGTTATGGGCATACAGGACTAAGTCGTGGGGAATCCCAAAGCTTTAGGAGAGGATAAAAATCTATGTCAAAATCCATGACAAATACCGTAGTATGAGTAAATTGGACTGTGTCTTGTACTGCAAGCCATTTTGATTATATTAGATCAAATGGTAAGGAGTATACAATTTGTTCATACAGGTATAACCAGAATGCACCATATGTAAGATATTAAAGAACAGGAAAATACAGAGTATTTAAACTTTTATGTCAACGGGTTATGCCCTGTCCCCAAATACCGGCAGGCTTCCATCCATGGCACATATGCACACACACACACACACACACACACACACACACACACACACACACACACACACACACACACACACACACACACACACACACACACACACACACACACACACACACACACACACATACACATAGACACACACAGACACACACAAACACACACACACACACACACACACAGCACTATACAGTATTGCTATGTCTTTCTTTTTTCACGTTCAGTCTTGGTACCTTTTGGTCCTCTTTATGCCACACTTCCACACACTTCTCTGGATCAGTCCTTCCCTGAGAGGTCTACCAGTACTGAATGGCCACTCCTGTCAGCAGTGTGAACTCTCCTCTCGCCAACCGTGGATGTTGACTGGAATGTGATAATATTGGACACATGAATGCCCTTCCATAAGTGCAGAAAACATTAGTCCACCATTCTGTCACATTGCATTCCAAAATATTAACTTCTTGTGTTTTTCTTGCACTGATGCATATTGGGGGACTATACTCTTGGGTTGCAGACTCTGAGTGGTGCCTGCATATGCTGTTAGTCTCATATGAATTTTTATCTCTCCTTAGATCTACAGTATATTCACGATACTTCAAGTTTAGCTCAGTCATTCAGCTCATCCAGTCCATGAAGTAAGCTGCAGCAACAACAAAAACTCTTAGGTGTGTGGCACATTTACAAGACTTATCTTGCCATGGCATTACAGTTTTTTCCAACTGCTTACACACAAAATCTTTTCATGTCACACGATTTTTTAAACCTCTCACTCAAAGTGCAAAACTACACACCAAATATCCAAAACCTTAAGCTATTTCTCAGCCTTTGACTCAGTTGTCAATTGCATAAAACACTTTTTTCAAAACACTACACACAATTCTCTACCTAAAACACAAAAATCTAACAGGAAGTGACTTGCTTTCCTTTTCCAAACACAACCAATCAAAATGCTACACTTATTCACCAGGTCACGCACACACTATTCACATGTGCAAACACTAATAGCTTAACTGATCACTAACCAACCACTGCTTTACTGTAGTATAGGCCTATAAATGGGTCAAAGGTCAGATTACCTGTTTTGAACAATGGATGCCAACAATGGACAGAGAGCAAGAGGAGTAGGAGGGAGAGGAAGAGGAAGAAGAGGACGAGGGCAAAGAAGAGAAGGAAGGAGAGCCATCTCTGATGAGATTAGGGCAACACTTGTTGATCAGGTAATCAACCACGGTTTGACCATGAGAAAGGCTGGACTGAGAGTCCAGCCCAACTTGAGTCGATTTACAGTGGCGTCCATAATTCGAACCTTCAGAAATGAGAACAGGTATGCAACTATCTAATGACTATTTTAGCATTACAGTAATGTACTGTAAAATACATATGACATAAACATTTGCAATACTAAGCCATCCATTTACTGCACTGCATTGAATGAATGAGGTTGGTTATCATGCTGTACTACATTCTTTTGTACATTGTTTATGCTGAACACATACTGTGTTTGAATTCTGTACAGAGTGGAAAGGCAAAGACATCATGGAGGACTGGGACGCTTGTTTACAGATGTACAAGAGACTGCAATTATGAATATGGTTTTGGCCAACAATGCAATTAGGATTCGAGAGATAAGAGAGCATACAGAGAGTATTGGAGCTGGATGCCCATGTAATTCGCCATGAATTTATTTATGTGGATGAGGTTGGCTTCAACCTCACCAAAACCAGGCGCCGCGGAAGAAATGTAATAGGACAGAGGGCAATTACCAACGTCCCTGGACAGCGTGGGGGTAATATAACTATGTGTGCTGCCATCACTCAAAACGGGGTCCTCCATCACAATGCCACACTGGGTCCGTACAACACCGGCCATATGCTCACTTTTCTGGATGCAATTTACACCATGTGTAACGGTTTTCTTCCAGGGGTGAAGGAGAGGACCAAAGTGCAGCGCGGCTAGTGTTAAACATGTTTAATAAAGAACAAGTGAAAACACTACAAACAACAATACAAAATAACAAATGTGCAAAACCGACACAGACCTATCTGGTGCAGACAATCACAGAGACAGGAAACAAACACCCACAAAATCCCAACACAAAACAAGCCTCCTATATATGATTCTCAATCAGGGACAACGATTACCATCTGCCTCTGATTGAGAACCATATTAGGCTGGACATAGAAACAGACAAACTAGACACACAACATAGAATTCCCACCCAGCTCACGTCCTGACCAACTAAACACATACAAAACAACAGAAAACAGGTCAGGAACGTGACAGAACCCCCCCCTCAAGGTGCGAACTCCGGGCGCACCCCTAAAACTCAAGGGGAGGGTCTGGGTGGGCATCTGTCCGCGGTGGCGGCTCCGGCGCAGGACGAGGACACCACTCCACCACTGTCTTTGTCCCCCTCCTTAGCGTCCTTTGAGTGGCGACCCTCGCCCACGACCTTGGCCTAAGAATCCTCCCCAAGGCCCCCACATGATTTAGGAGGTAGCTCAGGACAGAGAGGTAGCTCAGGACAGAGAGGTAGCTCAGGACAGAGAGGTAGCTCAGGACAGAGTGGCAGCTCCGGACTGAGTGGCAGCTCCGGACTGAGTGGCAGCTCCGGACTGAGTGGCAGCTCCGGACTGAGTGGCAGCTCATGACTGAGTGGCAGCTCATGACTGTAGGGCAGCTCATGACTGTAGGGCAGCTCATGACTGGAGGGCAGCTCATGACTGGAGGGCAGCTCATGACTGGAGGGCAGCTCATGACTGGAGGGCAGCTCATGACTGTAGGGCAGCTCATGACTGTAGGGCAGCTCATGACTGTAGGGCAGCTCATGACTGGAGGGCAGCTCATGACTGTAGGGCAGCTCATGACTGTAGGGCAGCTCTGGCAGCTCCTGACTGGCTGGCGTCTCTGGCAGCTCCTGACTGGCTGGCGTCTCTGGCAGCTCCTGACTGGCTGGCGTCTCTGGCAGCTCCTGACTGGCTGGCGTCTCTGGCAGCTCCTGACTGGCTGGCGTCTCTGGCAGCTCCTGACTGGCTGGCGTCTCTGGCAGCTCCTGACTGGCTGGCGTCTCTGGCAGCTCCTGACTGACGGACGGCTCTAGCGGCTCCTGACTGACGGACGGCTCTAATGGCTCGGGACAGACGGGCGGCTCTAATGGCTCGTGGCAGACGGATGACTCAGATGGCGCTGGGCAGACAGATGGCTCAGATGGCGCTAGGCAGACAGATGGCTCAGACGGCGCTGGGCAGACGGATGGCTCAGATGGCGCTGGGCAGACGGATGGCTCAGACGGCGCTGGGCAGACGGATGACTCTGGCCGGCTGAGACGCACAATAGGCCTGATGCGTGGTGCCGGAACTGGAGGTACCGGGCTGAGGGCACGCACCTCAGGGCGAGTGCGGGGAGGAGGAACAGGGCTCTGGAGATGCACTGGAAGCCTGGTGCGTGGTGTAGGCACTGGTGGTACTGGTCTGGGGCGGGAAGGTGGCGCCGGATATACCGGACCGTGAAGGAGGACACGCGCTCTTGAGCACCGAGCCTCTCCAACCTTACCAGGTTGAATGGTCCCCGTAGCCCTGCCAGTGCGGCGAGGTGGAATAACCCGCACTGGGCTATGCAGGCGAACCGGGGACACCACCTGTAAGGCTGGTGCCATGTACGCCGGCCCGAGGAGACGTACTGGAGGCCAGATACGTTGGGCCGGCTTCATGACATCCGGCTCGATGCCCAACCTAGCCCTCCCAGTGCGGCAAGGTGGAATAGCCCGCACTGGGCTAAGCACGCGTACTGGGGACACCGTGCGCTTTACCGCATAACACGGTGTCTGACCAGTACGACGCCCTCTCACTCCACGGTAAGCCCGGGGAGTTGGCTCAGGTATCCAACCCGGCTTCGCCACACTCCCCTTTAGCCCCCCCCCAATAAATTTTTGGGTGAGCCTCTCGGGTTTCCAGCCACTCTGCCTTGCAAGCGCCTCATAATGCCGCCTCTCCGCTTTTGATGCCTCCAGCTCCGCTTTGGGACGGCGACACTCCTCTGGCTCTGCCCAGGGTCCTTCTCCGTCCAGAATCTCCTCCCATGTCCATTCCTCCTTGTACCGCTGCTGCTGTTGCTGCTGCCCGTTGCCACGCTGCTTGGTCCGGGTTTGGTGGGTGTTTCTGTAACGGTTTTCTTCCAGGGGTGAAGGAGAGGACCAAAGTGCAGCGCGGCTAGTGTTAAACATGTTTAATAAAGAACAAGTGAAAACACTACAAACAACAATACAAAATAACAAATGTGCAAAACCGACACAGACCTATCTGGTGCAGACAATCACAGAGACAGGAAACAAACACCCACAAAATCCCAACACAAAACAAGCCTCCTATATATGATTCTCAATCAGGGACAACGATTACCATCTGCCTCTGATTGAGAACCATATTAGGCTGGACATAGAAACAGACAAACTAGACACACAACATAGAATTCCCACCCAGCTCACGTCCTGACCAACTAAACACATACAAAACAACAGAAAACAGGTCAGGAACGTGACACCATGCTTGTCCCTGATCCAGATCAGGAGCCTGGTAGATTTGTGGTTTTATGGAACAATGTTAGTTTTCACCGGGCTGTTCTGGTCCAAAACTGGTTTGCCACCCATCCACAATTTGTAGTTTTGTACCTACCCCCATATTCACCTTTTCTAAATCCCATAGAGTAATTCTTCCCAGCCTGGCGCTGGAAAGTGTATGATCGCCAACCCTATGCCCGCATGCCGCATCTCCAGGCAATGGAGGACGCATGTGGAGACATAGAGGTTGCCTCTGTCCAAGGTTGGATACGCCATGCTAGATACTTCCCTCGATGTTTGGCAAGAGAAAACGTATCTTGTGATGTGGACGAAGTATTGTGGCCAGACCCAGGCCGGAGAAGAGATGAAGCGTAGCTTAGCACTGGTGACTGCACCCCCCCCCCCCCCCCCCCCCTACCAATTCCTGGACTGCCCCCCCGGGACCCCACACACACAATTGTGTTCTTTACTGTATTCTAAAGAATATACTTTTGGTTTACATATGTTTATGGTTTTGTTGTATGCTACTGTATACAACAGTAATGTTTGGCCTAATAAATATTTTCTGTTTCTACATTGCATTGGTGTTTACAGTGTACTTGTTACCCCTCTCAGCAGATTACTTTCACTGTAGAACAATGTATTGAAATGTAGATATAAGCCTATGAAAGACCAAAGAACTTTAGATTTAGAACAACAGTGTTGACATGGTATATCCAAAAATGTACTATTATGAAAGCAGTGTTTGCTATTTGATGCAAATGCTTCATTCTGACATGTGTTTATGGCATTTTGAATGCAGTGTTACATTTTGAAGGAGATGTGAGGCATTTTGCATTTTGTGTGGGAATTGTGTGTAGAGTTTTGAAAAAAGGAGACAGTTTTGAAAGCGTGTGTAAGCAGTTGGAAAAAACTGTAATAATATATGACGGTTAGTGGGCCACTGGAGAAGTTATCACCCACCCGGCCAGGTGATCCACCATGTTGGTCGTTGCAGCCCACACAGCTCACAGTGGTGGACCAGCTGCCTGGTAAGCTGGGAGTGAGACATTGACAGTGAGAGATGAATGGGCAGAACTAGTGCCTTCAGAAAGTATTCATACCCCTTTACTTATTCTATATTTTGTTGTGTTACAGCCTGATTTTAAAAAAGGATGAACTGAATTTTTTTCTCATCCATCTACACACAATACACATAATGACAAAGTGAAAACATGTTTTTAGAAATCTT
>NC_052317.1:26288055-26305555 GCF_016432855.1 Salvelinus namaycush | reverse complement strand
GCAACTAAGACCTGGCCAAGATAAAGCATAGCAATTCGACACATACAACAACACAGAGTTACACATGGAATAAACTAAACATAGTCAATAATACAGTAGAACAAAAGAAGTTTATATACAGAGAGTGCAAATGAGGTAAGATAAGGGAATTAAGGCAATAAATAGGCCATGGTGGCGAAGTAATTACAATACAGCAATTAAACACTGGAATGGTAGATGTGCAGAAGATGAATGTGCAAGTAGGGATACTGGGGTGCAAAGGAGCAAGATAAATAAATAAATACAGTATTGAGGTAGGTAGATGAGGTAGGTAGATAGATGGGCTGTTTACAGATGGGCTATGTACAGGTGCAGTGATCTGTGAGCTGCTCTGACAGCTGGTGCTTAAAGCTAGTGAGGGAGATATGAGTCTCCAGCTTCAGAGATTTTTGCAGTTCGTTCCAGTCATTGGCAGCAGAGAACTGGAAGGAAAGACGACCAAAGGAGGAATTGGCTTTGGGTGTGACCAGTGAGATGTACCTGCTGGAGCGCGTGCTACGAGTGGGTGCTGCTATGGTGACCAGTGAGCTGAGATAAGGCGGGGCTTTACCTAGCAGAGACTTGTAGATGACCTGGAGCCAGTGGGTTTGGCGACAAGTATGAAGCGAGGGCCAACCAACGAGAGCGTACAGGTCACAATGGTGGGTAGTGTTTGGGGCTTTGGTGACAAAATGGATGGCACTGTGATAGACTGCATCCAGTTTGTTGAGTAGAGTGTTAGAGGCTATTTTATAGATGACATCACCAAAGTCGAGGATCGGTAGGATGGTCAGTTTTACGAGGGTATGTTTGGCAGCATGAGTGAAGGAGGCTTTGTTGCGATATAGGAAGCCGATTCTAGATTTAATTTTGGATTGGAGATGCTTAATGTGAGTCTGGACCAGACACCTAGGTATTTGTAGTTGTCCACGTATTCTAAGTGAGAGCCGTCCAGAGTAGTGATGCTGGACGGGCGAGCAGGTGCGGGCAGTGATCGATTGAATAGCATGCATTTAGTTTTACTTGCGTTTAAGAGCAGTTGGAGGCCACGGAAGGAGAGTTGTATGGCATTGAAGCTCGTCTGGAGGTTAGTTAACACAGTGTCCAAAGATTCAAGAACGATTCGATGCAATTTGTTGTTGCATAAACACATTCATTTTCCATTCTCCATATAAAAATTATCATATAAACAGATTTTCTTTAAGCAAAACTACCAAAACGATTGCTGATGGTGAACCTGAACAATCAAAATAAAATCAATTGTAAGCCACGTTAAGCAGGTGGGATATAGCCACATGAGAGTTGGGTCTCCATTAGTCTCCAATAACCTATCAATTGACATGGGTTGTCACATAACTAATAAAGCCTAATACCACACAAGCCATTTTAGCATTTGAATGCTGAAGGTGCCGTTCAGATTTGCTAAATCAGAAACAGGCCGCCTACCTCCTCGCGTTGGTCAGTGCGCGAAGCTGGCACAGTGCACAGTTTGACCAGGCTACTGATATTACATAGGGTTGTTCTCGGCATTTAAAATGACATGTAGATCAATGACTGTCAACACAGTCAACACAACACACTGAAGAAGAGGACGCATCAGTTGGTCTATCCACATCTCCCCACTTCCCCTATTAATTTATGATGTGGTACAGTCTTACTGTGTACCTACTTATATTGCTGACTTCTCTGTTGGTTTGTCCAACAGTGATGGGGTCCATAGTGTTATTTCTCTGTGGGGGTGGAGGGGTGTCTTCCCATGTACTTAAACTCCCCTTTTAATGAATAATGTGGTACAGTCCTTTTGTATATGTTGCTGATGTCTCTATTGGTTTGTCCCACAGTGGGGGGTCTAATCTCCAGATCCGGGGCTATGAGCCCATCCTATCCCTGCTGCTGTTCACCAGTGCCCTGGCCCTCCACTCCAGACAACTGGACCTCAAACTACGACTGGACTTCCTTTGGGCCACACAGGTGTGTGTTTCTGTGTGTGTCACTGTGTGTAACAGCCAGTGCCAGGCTATTGGCTGTTAAAGCTGCGGGCAGAGTGGTGGTGTCTGATATTGGAATGTTGGTTAGGATAGGACAACGATGGGTCTCTAGTAGGGGCTGGCTTTAGGTTTGGACCATAGAGATCCTATTACATTGCTATATAATATTATAATTCTAATTCTATGGTTTGGAACTTATAGCTATTGGTTCTACCTAGTGCTCCTTGTCCATAACGTCAGGCTAACACAGCGCCTCAGTCCTGTAGTACATTTAGAGCTTTTACTGACACCTTGTGGTAAGAACTTCGAATTTCAGGCTTGAGTTGTACTGTGGGTTGAATATAATGTTCCAGTTTTATTCAAATTAGTATATGGCATTTGTTCGTGCGTGGGTGCGTGCGTGCGTGCGTGTGTGCGTTGTCAGGCAGAGGAGGAGAGGGATGGCATGGAGAAGGTCAAGCTGGACAACAGGCGGATTCTTTTCAACCTGCTTCCTGCTCACGTGGCTCAACACTTCCTCTTGTCCAACCCCAGAAACATGGTGAGTCCTATGGACGGACGGACGGACAGGCGGATAGACGGACAGACAGACAGAGGCAGGCAGACAGACAGACAGCATTGATGTTTCATAAAGGATATAACCCCTCAAAGTCTAATAGGATTATTGATATCTTGTCATACAGTGAATTCGGAAAATATTCAGACCCCTTCCCTTCATCCACATTTTGTTACATTGCAGCCTTATTCTAAAATGCATTAAATCATTGTTTTCCTCATCAATCTACACACAACACACCAAAATGACAAAGCGAAAACAGGTTTTTAGAAATGTTTGAAAATGTATTAAAAATAAAAAATAAAAAATACCTTATTTACATAAGTATTCAGACCCTTTGCTATGAGACTCGAAATTGAGTTCAGGTGCATCCTGTTTCCACTGATCATCCTTGAGATGTTTCTACAACTTGATTGGAGTCCACCTGTGGTAAATTCAATTGATTGGAAAATTCAATTGATTGCATGTCAGTGCTAAAATTAAGCCATGAGGTTCAAGGAATTGTCCATAGAGCTCAGAAAGATAATTATGTTGATGCACAGATCTGGTGAACGGTACCCAAAAATGTCTGCAGCATTGAAGGTCCCCAAGAACACAGTGGCCTCCATCATTATTAAATGGAAGAAGTTTGGAACCACCAAGACTCTCCTAGAGCTGGCCGGCTGGCCAAACTGAGCAATCGGAGAGAAGGGCCTTAGTGAGGGAGGTTTACCAAGAACCGATGGTCACTCTGACAGAGCTCCAGAGTTCCTCTGTGGAGATGGGAGAACCTTCCAGATGGACATCCATCTCTGCAGCACTCCACAAATCAGGCCTTTATAGTAGTGGCCAGACGGCAGTCACTCCTCAGTAAAAGACACATGACAGCCCGCTTGGAGTTTGCCAAAAGGCACCTAAAGTATTCAGACCATGGGAAACAAGATTCTCTGATCTGATGAAACCAAGATTGAACTTTTTGGCCTGAATGCCAAGCGTCACGTCTGGAGGAAACCTGGCACCATCCCTACGGTGAAGCATGTTGGTGGCAGCATCATGATGTGTGGATGTTTTTCAGCAGCAGGGATTGGGAGACTAGTCAGGCTTGAGCGAAAGATGAAAGGAGCAAAGTACAGAGAGATCTTTGATAAAACCTGCTCCAGAGAGCTCAGGAACTTAGACTGGGATGAAGGTTTACCTTCCAACAGGACATCGACCCTAAGCACACAGACAAGACAACACAAAAGTGTCTTCATGACAAGTCTCGGAATGTCTGTAATCGCTGCCAAAGGTGCTTCAACAAAGTACTGAGTAACGGGTCTGAATACATATGTAAATCTAATATTTCAGTTTTTTATTTGTAATAGATTTGCAAACATTTCTAAAAACCTGTTTTTGTTTGTCATTATGGGGTATTGTGTCTAGATTGATGAGGAGGAAAAATTATTGAATCCATTTTATAATAAGGCTGTAACGTAACAAAATGTTGAAAAAAGTCAAGTACAGTGCGAATGCACTGTATGTATGGCCTAAGGGTGATTATCTGTTCTCCTATAGGATCTGTATTACCAGTCCTATGCCCAAGTTGGAGTGCTGTTTGCTTCCATCCCCAACTTCAATGACTTCTACATTGAGCTGGATGGGAACAACATGGGAGTAGAGTGTCTGAGACTACTCAATGAAATCATCGCTGATTTTGACGAGGTGAGGCCCTTTCGGCTGCTACAGTTAACTTAACTGGGAGAATGTGTTCTATTCTTCTGTGTATGGCTGTGAATCTTGTTTATTTTTCCTCAGCTCATGGATAAAGAATGCTATAAGGACATTGAGAAGATCAAAACCATAGGCAGCACCTATATGGCAGCTGTGGGTCTAGTCCCCACCATCGGAACAAAGGTGTGTGTGTGTGTGTGTGTGTGTGTGTGTGTGTGTGTGTGTGTGTGTGTGTGTGTGTGTGTGTGTGTGTGTGTGTGTGTGTGTGTGTGTGTGTGTGTGTGTGTGTGTGTGCTTGCGCATGTTTAATAAATAAATAAAAATATGAATATAACAAGGACAATGAATGAATGTGATTATGACATATAGTATATATATTTTTACTTCCTTTCTACAGGACAAAAGATCTGTCTATGATCACCTGAGCACAGTTGCAGACTATGCTATTGAGATGTTTGATGTGCTGGATGAAATCAACTACCAGTCATACAACGACTTTGTCTTGAGAGTGGGTATCAACGTGGGTCCGGTGGTGGCGGGTGTGATCGGGGCCAGGAGGCCTCAGTATGATATCTGGGGGAACACAGTGAACGTGGCCAGTCGCATGGACAGCACCGGAGTCCCTGGCAAGATACAGGTACCGTATTAAATTAGGAGTTATGTTTGAGGCTTGAGGATTGGCCCGGAGTAGATTGGTGTTGGTGAGTAAATCTCATTGTATGACAGTGGTTTAATCTCTCTCTCCCTCTCCCTCCCTGTCTCTCTCTTTCTCTCGCGCTCCCTCCTTTCCTCCCCCAGGTAACAGAGGATGTGTACCGTATCCTGGGGGATAACTATGACCTGGTGTGCCGGGGGAAGGTCAGCGTGAAGGGTAAGGGTGAGATGCTCACCTATTTCCTGGAGGGCAAGGTCCACAGCGCGGGCTGCGCCACCACCTCCTCCGTGGTGCGCTCTGCCAGCCTGAACCGCCGCGCCCACTCCTGCGGCAAGGCCAGCGTTCCCACCAAACTGGGCAGTGTCAACTCTGTCGCCAGCTTCACAGTTCGAGCCAGCATGGTTAGCCTCGGTGGCACGGGTAACAGCAGCTCTAGCCCCAGTGTCAGTGTCAGCATCCACCCCATGCCATGCTTGCCCTCACCCTGCGTGCCCACTCTGGGAGAGGAGGATGAAGAAGAGGAGACAGATTTAGATGTGGGAGGAGTGGTGGTGGAACGGGTGAAAGAATTGGCGGTGTAGGGAGGTGGAGAGAAGAAGTGCCGCACTGTTGTAAACTTGAGTTCCAGACCTCCCCGTCCTGGGTTATCACATCCGTCAGGAGTCACTGGGGGTTCCACTAAAGACTGAACCAAGGTCTCCTGTGGGTAAATGGTACACTGGGATACTGGGACAGCCCACTGCACAATGGAGGGATGCTCATCGAGGAGTTACCTGTCTCTGAGGATGGTCAGACTGGACAACTGGACAATCACACCTAGGATGGCCGCACGGATAAAATCATGCAGACTTGATTGAGTTTGTTGTTACATAAATAGTGACTTGCCACTGTTTGCAACCAAACACAATCAACTGAAGAATTCCGGCTTCCAGCATTGGAATATCAGGCTCCTGGTGACATGACCAGGAGTGTGAGTGAGTGTGGCAGCCAGGTGATAGTGTGTCATCCCTCTGTGTGTGAACACTCCCAACAGGGGGACATGCACAAAGCACAGCCCAGTATTATCCACATAAAAAGACGGAACTTTTTATGTCTTCTTCTCTGATTATGCCAAGGATTCATTCCATCCTTCAAGGTGTAATAGGCTATTTTTCGTGTACTGTAAATACGGTATGCATGCAAATGTGTATTCATACACAAGTATTTATATGTGTGTATGCATGTGGGTGTTCGACCTTAAATCTTAAATGAAATAGCACAAATACAATTTTTATACATTCAAAGAGTCCTCAACATCTCAAAAGGCTTTTGACACAACGTCTTTAGTAGTGCATGACCTGTTAGTGCTGGTCTGGACTGGTCTGGTTTCCTGTCGAGTGTAAACCAAAGCAATGAGCTCCTCTAACATCCTGTTGTTTATTACTTCGTCCTTCACAAAAGGAGCACTACTACCGTCTAGGTTTCTGGCTTTTTACAGCAAGTCATGGTCAGGGGGGTCAAACACTCAATAGTCAAGATATATGGTTTACTGCATATGACATATTTTAAGTCTCATGGATCCAAACAAATAATCATGGCTGTTTAGTAAGACTGTTTAGAACCAGAATGGTCTGGTTTTAGATAAGGGTAAGTCACGTAGTGTTACATTTCTAATGTAGGGAACCAGGTACAACACACACACAGTCAGACGTAGCTTTGTTTGCATCCATAAACTTGTCGAGTTGTGTATTGATCAAGGCTTGTTATTCGTCCATTGCTCTGCCCTGATAGAGATTATGTGTGGGGGTGTGTGTCCTGTGTCGGCTATACACGCAGCAGGCTGTAGCCAAGGCTTTGAAGGGACAGGGAGGTCGGTAAAATAGGCATTAGGTAAGGTGCGTTGGCTTTGACCCACAGAGCGATGCCCTCATCCTTGAGTCCCCGATGTGTGCTATAGAACTTTAGTTAATGCCAAACCTGGAACAGTCACTCTTACGCACAACCACCAACACATACGTATGTATGCTCGCACACACACACACACACACACACACACACACACACACACACACACACACACACACACACACACACACACACACACACACACACACACACACACACACACACACACTCACACACACACACAAATAAAGCAATATTCTGCAAATACGTACAGACTTAGCAACATCTGTGGCAGCTGTAGAATCACAGTGTTTCCAACTCCCATGCTGTAGACTATGACCATTAGATAGAGAGATGACGACTTTCCCTTGATCTGCAAAAATGTAAATACATCAAGTTTCAAGTATTTTGCCTTACTTCTATAAACGCTTACAGTGATTGAAAAATGCCTTTTTAGCGCATCACTTTGATACGCAGAATTTTGTAAATAAATGACTACTACAGCTGTAAACAACGTTGTATCTTGTACAGTGTAAAGTTGGGTTATCTCAGATTTTGTAATAAACACACTTTATTGATGTACAAAATACATTTACTTTGTTGATATGCGTGTGCAAGTGTGTGATGTAGGAATTAGGCCAAGATTCAGCAATTCTGCCATTCCGAGATGTCAAGTCATGTCCTTGATGAGGTTACCCCTTGATAGGCATGTTGTTTGTCCCTCAACGAAATCTTCAAATCACCTTTCAAATCAGGACCACCATGGTCCAAGTGGATGTAGTTTACACTATATATACAAAAGTATGTGGACACCCTTTCAAATTAGTGGATTCGGCTATTTCAGCCACACCCGTTGCTGACAGGTGTATAAAATTGAGAACACATATATGCAATCTCCATAGACAAACATTGGAAGTCCTTACAGTATTCTCCCTGTACACCAAGTCAGAACCTTAGGATAAATAAAGGGGGCATATAAGCAGACCATGAAAGCTCTTACAATATTCGATGATTACGTTTCTCTAAAACAGGCTATAGGCTACATGTGCACCATCAGGTCAGAACAGTAGGCTAAGTTATGAGGGGGGAAAGGGACCAAATTATTAGGGTGAGACACATGGGCTACTAACAACTTACTACACAACATACACTTAGTATTACTTTCTTAGCTACAGTATACATATCTCCCTGGCATATTACATAATTCATGCAGCAGCATACAATACATTTTTTGACTCACCTTGAACAGGAAGGTGGTGCGGCGGTCCTTCGTGAGCAAATTTGTCATCAAACTTTGTCATCAAAGTCTGGCATTCTCTGGATTTATGGTGCTTTCAAAACAACTGGGAACTCGGAAGGTCGAATCATGATGTCCGTGATCTTTAGGTCGGAGCTCTAGAAAGAGGTCCGAGTTCCCGACTTGGAATTCCGTGTTCGATGACCGTTCAAAATGTATTTTCCCAGTCGGAGCTCGTATTTTTCAAAGTTCCCAGTTGTCTTGAACTCACTGAAGTCTGAGATTTCCCAGTTCTTAGTTTCCAGTTGTTTTGAATGGGGCAGAGTTCATACTTGATTGACAGCATGGCCAATTTATTCAACTTTTTCTGTCCGATGGTGTTGAATGTTTATCCTTTTAATTAAGTTTGGAAACGAGACCCTTAAACCCAGACTTGGACTACACACCCACTCCACTGAATAGCAGGCTAGTGATTGCTTTGCAACCACTAAATCCTTCCAAACCATTCATGGTTGATTTTGAGATTTCCAACTTGTTGTAATATGTTTATGTCCAATGGCCAATGAGCACCGATACAATTTATCTATAATTTATTTTCATATGACAAGGATTGAATAGGATTTGCCAGTAGATTGTCGACTTGATTCATGGCGATGACTGGTTTTCTAGCTTGCTAGCTAATATTTTGAAAGTATGATGTTGACATGATATCAGGGATCAAGGCAAGACCCAGATGCAGACTGTTGAAGTAACACTGTTTATTGTAGCAACAGGGGCAGGGAAAGACAGGTTGAGGCAGGCAGGGGTCGAAAATACAGGGTAGGGCAAAGGTACAGGACGGCAGGCGACTCAGGGTCAGGGACAGGCAAGGTTCAGTAATCCAGAGGTGGAGCAAAGGTACAGGACGGCAGGCAGGCTCAGGGTCAGGCAGAGAGGTCAGGCGGGTGGGTACAGGGTCAGGACAGGCAATGGTCAAAACCAGGAGGACTAGTAAAGAGAGGCTGGGAAACAATAGGAGCTGACAGGAAAAACGGTGGTAAGCTTGAACGAACTGGCAAAAACAGGCAGAACACAGGTATAAATATACAGGGGATAATAGGGAAGATGGGCGACACCTGGAGGTGGGTGGAGACAAGCACAAGGACAGGTAAAACAGATCAGGGCGTGACACATGATCAGTCCAATCAAAGCTATAGTAGATATAACGTGATTTGATGTAATTTTATCTGTGGCCAATGACCTTGAGCCTTCTTGGATGGGCACTTCTAATGTAACTCTATGGCAACACTTGAATTTTCAAGCTTTTCCCTTTGATTTTGCATTGAAGTAGTGTCCCCATGAGTGACCGAACACTGAGCCAAACTGCAACTAGAGAACATTACCAACCACTACGCTCCGTATATTCCGCTGGCTGCCCCACCACCACAGAAAGCACTGAGCTAGGCTGAAACACTTGCATTTTGGAGTTGCCTTACTCAAGAAAGGAAAAAGAGACCATGTTAGTATGCAACTTTATTAACTCAAAGATTGTTATTATTTTACATTGTTTGCAAACTGATATGTATTAATGCCAAAATAACATGTAAAACAGGCAACAACAAAAAAATTATATATATATATATATATATATACACAGTATCAGTCAAAAGTTTGGACACACCTACTCATCAAGGGGATTTCTTTATTTTTACTATTTTCTACATTGTAGAATAATAGTGAAGACATCAAAACTATGAAATAACACATATGGAATCATGTAGTAACCAAAAAAGTGTTATACAAATCAAAAGTTTACAATTGGCTCTTTCATCCCCCTCCTCTCCCCTGTAACTATTACCCAGGTCGTTGCTGTAAATGAGAACGTGTTCTCAGTCAACTTACCTGGTAAAATAACAGATAAATAAAAAATAAAATATATATTTTATATTTGAGATTCTTCAAAGTAGCCACCCTTTGCCTTGATGACAGCTTTGCACACTCTTGGCATTCTCTCAACCACCTTCATGAGGTAGTCACCTGGAATGCATTTCAATTAACAGGTGTGCCTTGTTAAAAGTTAATTTGTGGAATTTCTTTCCTTCTTAATGCGTTTGAGCAATGATGGTCAGTCAATGCGGACCATTTCAAGAACTTTTAAGTTTCTTCAGGTACAGTCGCAAAAACCATTAAGCGCTATGATCTGGCAGTCCGACAGACAAATCTGAGTTTGGCAGATGCCAGGAGAATGCTCCCTGCCCAATTGCATAGTGCCTGTAAAGTTTGGTGGAGGAGGATTAATGGTCTGGAGCTGTTTTTCATGGTTTGGGCAATGCCCCTTAGTTCCAGTGAAGGGAAATCTTAACGCTAAAGCATATAGTAACGTTCTAGACTATTCTTTGCTTCCAACTTTGCGGCAACAGTTTGGGGAAGGCCCTTTCCTTTTTCAGCATGACAATGACAAAGGAAGGTCCATACAGAAACGGTTTATCGAAATCGGTGTCAAAGAACTTGGTTGGCCTGCACAGAGCCTTGACCTCAACTCCATCGAACCCCCTCGGGATGAATTGGAATGACAACTGCGAGCCAGGCCTAATCGCCCAACATCAGTGCCCGACCTCACTAATGTTCTTGTGGCTGAAGGAAGCTAGTCCCAGCAATGTTCCAACATCTAGTGGAAAGCCTTCCCAGAAGAGTGGAGGCTGTTATAGCAGCAAATGGGGGACCAACTCCATATTAATGCCCATGATTTTGGAATGAGATTTTCGATGAGCAGGTGTCCACATACTTTTGGTCATGTAATGTATGTTCTGTCTATGAATCAGCTACTAAAAGAAAAAAACGAACTATCCTACAAAATTGCCCTCACAATATAACTGGTCCAAAGCACATCGCCCCACATCCTGTCAGTGTCTGTGATTGACTCAAAGCATATATGTTCAATGTGTTTTTTCCAGCTCCATTCCTTAACCTTTGAATCAACACGGTTCTTACAATAACAACTTCCCTGCTATGCTTCAGCTGCCCAAAGTCACTGACAATGGCAAGTTTACTAAGTCTGTCTGTATTACTTTCCACAGATAAACCTAGAAATGTCACTTTTTCCCCAAATGTTGAGTGTGGGCCAATGTTTTTAAATGTTTTCCCAGTGTTGATGTGTGGTTTTTCAGGGGCTCACTCAGTGTAACAGATAAGTCAATACAGAGCTGGCCTGGCTTGCTCAACACTCCTGGTTCACCAGTCTGTTGTGGTGTTCTAGTAAGGGATCAAGGACACAGTCAACACAATTCTCTTCATGAGCTACAAATTTAAATGCTCCTGATTTCAATTGTATTGCTACTCATATCAAAACAACTAATCTACAGTAAATCATAAAAATATCAAAATGAGACGTCCTCTCCTGGTTTATTGCTCAATAGTCTGTTATATTGGAGGGTAACTAGTCCTGTAGGCTAACAGTGAAATGCTTACTTACGGGCCTTTTCCAAGAAGGCAAAAAAAAAAGCGTAGAAAAATAATAACACAAGGAATAAATACAGAATGAGTAAAGATATCTTGGCTACTGTCACGATCGTCTAATGGTGAGAGAGTGGACCAAGGCGCAGCGTGTGCAAAATACATCTCTTTATTGTGGAAGAGAGAAAAAACACGAAAACGAACACTATACACAAACTAACAAAACAACAAACGACCGTGAAGCTAAATAACGTAAGTGCACAGACAAGCAACAAACATCCAACATAGACAATTACCCACCAACACATGATGCCCATGGCTGCCTTAAATATGGCTCCCAATTAGAGACAATAAACCACAGCTGTCTCTAATTGAGAACCAATCTAGGCAGCCATCGACATACAAACACCTAGACAAGACATTGCCCCATTAAACCTACAAACCCCTAGACAAACCAAAACACATACTTCACCATGTCACACCCTGACCTAACTAAAATAATAATGAAAACAAAGATAACTAAGGCCAGGGTGTGACATAACCCCCCCCTTAAGGTGCGAACTCCGGGCGCACCAGCATAAAGTCTAGGGGAGGGTCTGGGTGGGCGTCTGTCCACGGTGGCGGCTCTGGCACTGGTCGTGGTCCCCACCCCACCATAGTCACTACCCGCTTTCGTAGCCTCCTCCAAATGACCACCCTCCAACTTAACCCCACTGGATTAAGGGGCAGCACCGGACTAAGTGGCAGCACCGGACTAAGGGGCAGTACCGGACTAAGGGGCAGCACCAGGATAAGGGGCAGCACCAGGATAAGGGGCAGCACCAGGATAAGGGGCAGCACCAGGATAAGGGGCAGCACCAGGATAAGGGGCAGCACCAGGCTAAGGGGCAGCACCGGACTAAGGGGCAGCACCGGACTGAGGGGCAGCACCGGACTGAGGGGCAGCACCGGACTGAATGGCGGATCCTGGCTGGCTGGCTCTGGCGGATCCTGGCTGGCTGGCGGATCCTGGCTGGACGGCTCTGGCGGATCCTGGCTGGACGGCTCTGGCGGATCCTGGCTGGACGGCTCTGGCGGATCCTGGCTGGACGGCTCTGGCGGATCCTGGCTGGACGGCTCTGGCGGATCCTGGCTGGACGGCTCATGGCTGGCTGACGGATCTGGCTGCTCATGGCTGGCTGACGGATCTGGCTGCTCATGGCTGGCTGACGGATCTGGCTGCTCATGGCTGGCTGACGGATCTGGCTGCTCATGGCTGGCTGACGGATCTGGCTGCTCATGGCTGGCGGAAGGCTCTGGCTGATCCTGTCTGGCGGAAGGCTCTGGCTGATCCTGTCTGGCGGAAGGCTCTGGCTGATCCTGTCTGGCGGAAGGCTCTGGCTGATCCTGTCTGGCGGAAGGCTCTGGCTGATCCTGTCTGGCGGTAGGCTCTGGCTGATCCTGTCTGGCGGAAGGCTCTGGCTGATCCTGTCTGGCGGAAGGCTCTAGCGGCTCCTGTCTGGCGGAAGGCTCTAGCGGCTCCTGTCTGGCGGAAGGCTCTAGCGGCTCCTGTCTGGCGGACGGCTCTGAAGGCTCATGGCAGACGGGCGGCTTTGCAGGCTCAGTACAGACGGGCGGCTTTGAATACTCAGTACAGACGGGCAGTTCATGCGGCGCTTGGCAGACGGACAGTTCAGACGGCGTTGGGCAGACGGGCAGTTCAGGCGCCGTTGGGCAGACGGGCAGTTCAAGCGCCGTGGGCAGACGGGCAGTTCAGGCGCCGTTGGGCAGACGGGCAGTTCAGGCGCCGTTGGGCAGACGGCAGACTCTGGCCGGCTGAGACGCACTGTAGGCCTGGTGCGTGGTGCCGGAACTGGAGGTACCGGGCTGAGGACACGCATCTCAGGGCTAGTGCGGGGAGAAGGAACAGGGCATGCTGGACCCTGGGGACGCACATTAGGCCTAGTGCGTGGTGCCGGAACTGGTGGTACCGGGCTGAGGACATGCATCTCAGGGCTAGTGCGGGGAGCAGCAACAGGACGCACAGGACTCTGGGGACACACAGGAGGCTTGGTGCGTGGTGTAGGCACTGGTGGTAAAGGGCTGGAGACACGCACCATAGGGCTAGTGCGTGGAGGAGGCACTGGTGGTACTGGGTTGGGGCGGGGAGGTGGCGCCGGAAATACCGGACCGTGCAGGCGTACTGGCTCCCTTGAGCATTGAGCCTGCCCAACCTTACCTGGTTGTATGCTCCCCGTCGCCCGACCAGTGCGGGGAGGTGGAATAACCCGCACCGGGCTATGTAGGCGAACCGGGGACACCATGCGTAAGGCTGGTGCCATGTAAGCCGGCCCGAGGAGACGCACTGGTGACCAGATGCGTTGGGCCGGCTTCATGACATCCGGCTCAACGCTCAATCTAGCCCGGCCGATACGTGGAGCTGGAATGTACCGAACCGGGCTATGCACGCGTACAGGAGACACCATGCGCTCTACTGCGTAACACGGTGTCTGCCCGTACTCTCGCTCTCCACGGTAAGTACAGGGAGTAGGCGCAGGTCTCCTACCTGACTTCGCCACACTCCCTTTAAGGCCCCCCCCCAAGAAATTTTTGGGTAGTACTCACGGGCTTCCAGCCTTGCCTCCGTGCTGCCTCCTCATATCGCCTCCTCTCGGCTTTAGCTGCCTCCAGCTCTTCACGAGGGAGGCGATATTCTCCCGGTTGTGCCCAAGGACCCTTTCCATCCAGTATCTCCTCCCATGTCCATGAATCCTGTGTAGGTGGGTCCTGTTGCCGCTTGACACGCTGCTTGGTCCTGGATTGGTGGGTAATTCTGTCACGATCGTCTAATGGTGAGAGAGTGGACCAAGGCGCAGCGTGTGCAAAATACATCTCTTTATTGTGGAAGAGAGAAAAAACACGAAAACGAACACTATACACAAACTAACAAAACAACAAACGACCGTGAAGCTAAATAACGTAAGTGCACAGACAAGCAACAAACATCCAACATAGACAATTACCCACCAACACATGATGCCCATGGCTGCCTTAAATATGGCTCCCAATTAGAGACAATAAACCACAGCTGTCTCTAATTGAGAACCAATCTAGGCAGCCATCGACATACAAACACCTAGACAAGACATTGCCCCATTAAACCTACAAACCCCTAGACAAACCAAAACACATACTTCACCATGTCACACCCTGACCTAACTAAAATAATAATGAAAACAAAGATAACTAAGGCCAGGGTGTGACAGCTACGTACACAAGGTACCAGTACCAAGTTGAAGTGCAGGAGTATGACGTAATTGAGGTAGGCAGACTCGATAGCCTTGGTTTCTCAAATGATTGCCTCGCCTGGTTCACCAACTACTTCTCTGATAGAGTTCAGTGTGTCAAATCGGAGGGCCTGTTGTCCGGGCCTCTGGCAGTCTCTATGGGGGTGCCACAGGGTTCAATTCTTGGACCGACTCTCTTCTATGTATACATCAATGATGTCGCTCTTGCTGCTGGTGAGTCTCTGATCCACCTCTACGCAGACGACACCATTCTGTATACTTCTGGCCCTTCTTTGGACACTGTGTTAACAACCCTCCAGACAAGCTTCAATGCAATACAACTCTCCTTCCATGGCCTCCAACTGCTCTTAAATACAAGTAAAACTAAATGCATGCTCTTCAACCGATCGCTGCCTACACCTGCCCGCCCGTCCAACATCACTATTCTGGATGGTTCTGACGTAGAATATGTGGACAACTACAAATACCTAGAAGTCTGGTTAGACTGTAAACTCTCCTTCCAGACTCACATCAAACATCTCCAAACCAAAGTTAAATCTAGAATTGGCTTCCTATTTCGCAACAAAGCATCCTTCACTTATGCTGCCAAACATACCCTCGTAAAACTGACCATCCTACCGATCCTCGACTTCGGCGATGTCATTTACAAAATAGCCTCCAATACCCTACTCAATAAATTGGATGCAGTCTATCATAGTGCCATCCGTTTTGTCACCAAAGCCCATTTACTACCCACCACTGCGACCTGTACGCTCTCGTTGGCTGGCCCTCGCTTCATACTCGTCGCCAAAGCCACTGGCTCCAGGCCATCTACAAGACCCTGCTAGGTAAAGTCCCCCCTTATCTCAGCTCGCTGGTCACCATAGCAGCACCCACCTGTAGCACGCGCTCCAGCAGGTATATCTCTCTGGTCACTCCCAAAACCAATTCCTACTTTGGCCACCTCTCCTTCCAGTTCTCTGCTGCCAATGACTGGAACGAACTACAAAAATCTCTGAAACTGGAAACACTTATCTCCCTCACTAGCTTAAGCACCAGCTGTCAGGGCAGCTCACAGATTACTGCACCTGTACATAGCCCATCTATAATTTAGCCCAAACAACTACCTCTCCCCCTACTGTATTTATTTATTTATTTTGCTCCTTTGCACCCCATTATGTCTATCTCTACTTAGCACATTCTTCCACGGCAAATCTACCATTCCAGTGTTTTTACTTGCTATATTGTATTTACTTCGCCACCATGGCCTTTTTTTAGCCTTTTCCTCCCTTATCTCACCTTATTTGCTCACATTGTATATTAGACCTATTTTTTCTACTGTATTATTGACTGTATGTTTGTGTTTTACTCCATATGGTAACTGTGTTGTGTATGTGTTCGAACTGCTTTGCTTTATCTTGGCCAGGTTTGCAATTGTAAATGAGAACTTGTTCTCAATCTTGCCCTACCTGGTTAATAAAGGTGAAATAAGAAATAAATAAATAAAAGGTATTGTAGCTACATATACTGTTGGTAGGGGTAAAGTGACTAGGCAACAGGATAGATAATAAGAGTAATAAGCAGTATCAAATCAAATCAAACTTTATTTGTCAATGCACCGTAATACAACAATTGTAGACCTTACCGTGAAATGCTTACTTACAAGCCCTTAACCAACAGTGCCGTTCAAGAAGAGTAAGAAAATATTTACCAACTAAACTAAAGTAAAAATACCGGTATCGAGTCAGCGTGCGGAGTTACAGGTTTGTTGAGGTAATTTGTACATGTAGGTAGGGGTGAAGTGACTATGCATAGATAATAAACAGCGAGTAGCACCAGTGTACAAAACAAATGGAGGGGGGTCAATGTAATAGTCCGGTGGCCAACAGTGTATGTAATGAGTCAAAAGAGTGCAATAAGGGTCAATACAGATAGTAAAATATTTAACCAAATAGCTACCCAGAGCTACCATTTAGCAATCTATTGGCTTGGGGGTAGAAGCTGTTCAAGATCCTGATTGTTCCAGAATTGGTACATCGGCACCGCTTGCCGTGCGGTAGCAGAGAGAACAGTCGATGACTTAGGTGGCTGGAGTCTTTGACAATTATTAGGGCTTTCCTCTGACACCGCCTGGTATATATGTCCTGGATGGCAGGGAGCTCAGCCCCAGTGATGTACAGGGTCCTATGCATTACCCTCTGTAGCGCCTTGTGGTCAGATTGCCAAGCAGTTGCCATACAAAGCGGTGATGCAGCCAGTCAAGATGCTCTCAATGGTGCAGTTGTATACTTTTTGAGAATCTGAGGGCCCATGCCACATCTTTATAAGCCTCCTGACAGGGAAAAGGCATTGGTCGTCCCTTCCTCACGACTGGTTGACGTGTGTGACCATGTTATTTCCTTACACATAGAGGAACTCAAAGCTCACGACCCGCTCCACTACAGTCCAGTTGATGTGGATGGGGTCAGCTCGGCCCTCCATTTCCTGTAGTTCACGATCAGCTCCTTTGTCAATGTTGACGTTGAGGTAGATCTTCTTGTCATGGTACCAAACTACCAGGTCACTATGACCTCCTCCCTATAGCTGTCTCATAGTCGTTGGTGATCAGGCCTATCTACCACCGTCGTGTTGTGGCGTTGGAGTCGTGCACGGTCACACAGTAGTGAGTGAACAGGGAGTACATGAGGGGACTGAGCACGCACCCTTGAGAACGCACCCATGTTGAGGGTGAGTTGGGTGTGTTGTTGCCTACCCTCCCCACCTGGGGGCACCCCG